>NC_053141.1:27160260-27258455 GCF_016808335.1 Panicum virgatum | reverse complement strand
GCGCGGGGCGCCGCCACCGCGGGAGCCGGGCGCCGCCACCGCGGGAGCCGGCCGCCGCCGCCGCGGGAGCCGCGGAGCGGGGCGCGGGGCGCCGCCACCGCGGGAGCCGGCCGCTGCCGCCGCGGAGAGGGCCGAGCGGGGCGCCGCCGCCGCGGGAGCCGGCCGCCGCCGCCGCGGAGGGGCGTGCGGGCCACCGCCGCCGCGGAGAGGCGCGCAGGCCGCCACCGCCGCGGGAGCCGGCCGCTGTCGCCGCCGTGGGAGCGCGGGCCGCCATGGCTGTGGGTGCCGGCCGCCGCCGCCGCTGCACGGGTCTGCACCGCGGAGTTGGTTATTTTTTTTTATTTTTTTAAATAGAGATGCATGTGGGATTATAGATTGTATCTATTTTATGGGATTAATGGACTGTATTTATCTTGTGAACGATTTTTTGAATGAATTGTCGGATCTATGAGTATTTTTTTATCAATTCAATATTTTGTTGTTGATTCATTTGAACGAATCTCTACTGCAAGTAGAGGATGAGATGCTAGTGGAGGATGGGAGGAGAATGGGAGAGAGTGCAAGCAACAGGACGGGAGATGATGAGAGGGAATGGGCGGCGTAGCTGCGTTATGGGGTAGTTGCCTTTGGTACCGGTTGGAATTCCAACCGGTACCAAAGGTGGCTTTAGGTACCGGGTGATTTACCAGGTGTCAAAGCCAGACCTCATTGGTCTCACTTTGGGGGCACCGGTTGAAGAACAGGTACCTAAGCTTGTTTCTAACCGGTGCTGAAAGCTCTTTTTGTAGTAGTGTAGCTACGTAGTCTGCTGATGTGGATGTGAGAGATAAAAGAAAAGACTATTTTATACTATTGGACCTACACATTCCTCTCACATATTTTTGAACCTCACATATTTTTGAACTACGTGAAATAGATCAGTTATTTGCTCGTCACTAGTGACTACTCTTTTTTCTACTTTTTTATTGTCATCTAGCTAACTAAATAGCAATGTACTTATCTAAAGTAAAAAAAAGATTGTCTATCTATACCTGAACCAAAGAAATTTCATTAAAAAAAACATGAACCAAAGAGGCGTAATGCGGTAGGGATGAAAATAAAAATGGTAGTTACCGATTTTCGATGATGTTTTCGAGATTTTATTGACTTTTAAGGCTAAATAAAAATTGAAACAATTATCAAAAAATTGAAAACAAAAATAGTAAAAAATATGAAAATGAAAACGAAAGTGATTTGAGCATCTTCCGATCGTTTTCGAAAAATATCGTATTTTTGAGGTATTATACTATATTTTAGCGATAGAAATACCGTATTCACATACAAAGTCAGTACACATTGATGTCTATATTTTTAAAATGTCATATCTATATTTTTAGAGAGTCATGACTCATTATCCTAACTCTAAATCACAACCTAGCAACGTGAATTCATGGGACTATGTATAGCTTCATGGATGACGAGATTAATGTCTAAAATTTTAGTATTATGAAATGAGATACATGTCATGGATGGACTCATACTTGGACTAATATCTTAACCATTAGTACTTGTGTATAAAATATGTCAAATCATATGATCAGTGTTGTGCTCTATGGTTTGGCATATTTATCGTTTTTCAAAATATTGTTTTGATGAGTTTTGATCGTTTTTGATGTGTCCTCGACCGTATATTTTCCACTACTACAAAAAATGATTTACCGAGGCTCTTTGAAAACGGCTCAGAGGCGGTCAGAAAAAAAACCGCCTCGGTTAATGGCAAGAATTAACCGAGGCGGCCACATTTTATTAACCGAGGCGGTTATGGAAAACCACCTCACAAAATCGATTAACCGAGACGGTCAAACATAAAATGACCGCCTCAATTAATGTATTATTAACCGAGACGGTTGTTTTAAGCTAAACGCCTCGGTTAATATATTAACCGAGACAGACATCGTAAATCAACCGCCTCGGTTAATCGGGCCCAAACGCCCAGCCCACTAGAACCCATTAGAAATCTGGCATATAAATCAAGATGCAAACCCTAATCACCTCCCACTTCTCCCCCCACGCGCAGCCAACCAGCGGCGGCTGGCGCCCCTCCTCCCTCCCTCCTTTTCCTCGCTATCTCCTCCCTCCCTTCCAAGGTTTCCCTCCCGCCCTCCGCCGCTGAGCCACGCCCGCGCGCTAGAGCTTGTGAGCGCGGGGGCCGGCAGGTGCCTCCCCTCTCTCCCATGGCGGTGGCGACCCCTTCCTCGAGCGGCGACGGGCTCGGCGGATCCGGCGCCTGGCGCGGCGGCGGGGCGGATCCGGCTCCCTCCCGTCGGCGGCGGCAGCCTGGAGCTGCGGAGCGCATCGGGGGCGACAGGCTCGGCGGATCTGGCGGCGGGCACGGCGGATCTGGCGCCAGGCGAGGCGGATCCAGGGGATGGCACGACTGCGGGGCGGATCCGGCTCCCTCCCAGCAGCGGCGGCGGCCTGGAGCTACGGTGCACAGCGGGGGCAGCGGTGCTCGGCACGAGGGCCGGCCAGGAGGACGCCGGGCGTGGAGGGGGAACGGCGTTTATGGCCCTCCACGGCAGTGGCGGGGCTCCACGGCGGAGCAGGGGCTGTACGGCGGCGGGCTCCGCGGTGTCGACCAAGGGCGCATGGAGGCCGGCGGCACCCCGATGGGCTTGGCGGGCCTCGTCGATGGGCTCTGCGGGCCCGTCGGCGGGCTCACAGGATTTTTTTATTTTTTATTTCATTAACCGGCATTCTGTCCGCCTCGGTAAATGTTCGATTTACCGTGGCGTTGAGCCCCAGGCGGACGGGCTTGCCCGCCTCCGGAAATGTTTTTTGACCACCTGGGAAAATGTTTTGTGTAGTAGTGTTTGTTTCCGAAATTACCGTATTACCGATGTCGTTTTCATTTCCGATAAAATCATATTGTTTTCATCCCTAGCCAGACGCATGGGGCTAGGGGTGGAATCGAGCCGAGCCTCGACTTTTTTCGAGCTTTCTTCGAAATCAATATATTCGTATTTATTATAGTCTCCCGCGTTGTTTGATATGCAACTTCAAATCGAGCATAACGAGCCGAGCCGAGCCGAGCCTGCCAAAATTGACTTTTGTTCCAAATCAACTAATCTTTATTTTAAAAAAAGAACAAACGTAATCGGAGCAATTTTGAAACGAGCCACCGAGCCAGCTTAACGAGTTTTTTTTTTTCAGCCCTACATGGGGCTGGGCGCCGCGCCTGCCACCTGCTTCCTCCCTCGACAATATGTGGGCCCAACCTGATCGGTTGCATGCGCATCACGCGTGGAAAACGCGTCATCATTGCGTGGTCAAAATTTTCTTCCCCTTGACTGGCAATGCTTTGTTATTAGCCCATCAATAATTTTCATGCCTCACTAGCTTCGTTGATTTTAATATTTTCTAAGATACATGAGTACATTGGTAAATATTCTTCTTCCTACAAATAATCTATACGGAAAATCTAAATGGAGAGCCCTCTCCTTTTAATCTTACCGGGAGAGCTCTCAAACTTTCTTAAAACAGAAAGTATAATCCCACCCGATTTCTAAAAATTGAAAGTTTGTTATTTTTATCTTCAAAATAATTTTATAACCCAGTGTTAAGAAAGTAACTTTCTACTCCGTAAAAATTACAAAAAGTAACTTCTTAATACATTAATATAACAAAAAGTAACTTTTAGGATCCGTTCCTTTATTAAGAAAAGTAACTTTTATATTTCGCGAAAATTAAAAAAAAAATTGTAGTATAAACATATTAGAAAAGTTAACTTTCTGGGTTGTGACATAAAGTAACATACCAATAATATACATGATACATGGTATGAAGTAACTTGTGACTTGTTTATATGGTAGAGGAAGTAAGATTTGTTTTTGAAAAAGTAACTTTTATACTTGGTGAGAGTTAAATAAAAAGTAACATTGTAGTATAGCATTTTTAGAAAAAGTAATGTTCTGGTTCGTGATAGAAAGTAACTTGCAACTAGTTTATACGGCAGGGTAAGTAAGATTTGTCTTTGAAAAAGTAACATCACCACTTTGAGCAAAACATAGTCATGTGAGATCTTGTTTTGAAGCTCTAGATAAAACAAATAGAACGGTATAATCGGATTTTGATTCGCATATGTGGTTGTAGGACTATAGATTTTTTTAACTTGCACCAGATCACTTGCGCCATGGCACGTGGCTGCCCCTGGGATTGCATTCCGAGCTCACGGACCAGAAGCCACGTCGGAGAGGCATAATTGTTTTTTCCATTTTTGGTGCATGTGTAGTTGCTAAATATAGTAACTAGTAAGACTCTCCACTTAAGGCTAAGTGGAGAGAGCTCTCCACGTAGTTGCCTCCTAATCTATATTAGAACTAAAAAGCAGCTAAGTGAGATTTTTTTCCTTCGTCATCCGTCACTCCCTTCATATCATTCCGTCCGCGCAGCTCCCTTCGTATCATATCGTATCATCTGCATGCCCACGCGTCTCGACATTTCCTATCTCGCTCCACCTTGACGGCCTCCCCCTCGCGATGGCGACCCCCCTCCCCCTCACAGCTCTGTCTCCCGCGTCGGTCGCCGGCTCTATGCTCACAAGGCTGGCCGCTGCGCCACCACGTGCTCAACCCAGCATCATCACACCCCCGCACGCACCAGATTGACAACCGAGGGTTCCTCTGTCCTCCGCTGCCATCCTGATCTGAGCAGCACGGATACAGATACGTGTATCGATATTGGAATAATACGGATACGCGGATACAACAATTTCCCAAACAACCCGATAGACGGATATATTTTAACTATTTTTTTTAATAAATAATAATTGTGCATAATAAATTACAAAATAAATATTCTAGTTCAACAAAGAGACATTAAAAGTCTATTACACTCAAAATAACATGATAGCAACGGGTTCTAAATTTGGAGATGCCATACTGGACGATAAACATTGGACAAAATCAATAAGGCAGGGCGTACTAGCTCAGATCTAAATTGGATTGGGGAGGGAGAGGAACTCATATAAGCAGGGGGCACGAGCAGAGCAAGGTTGCAGTCAACATTCGCCGTCGCAGGGGGTCGTGGGCGTGGCGTAGCAGCCGGCTCGGCGCAGTTCTTCGTCGCCGTCGCGGGACTTGTTGCTGGAGGCCGGATGCGGGGCTCCTCATCGCTGGCGAGAGCGGAGGGTGGTCGCCGGCGAGGGACGCGGGGGCTCAGGGCCGTCGCGGGACTTGTTGCTGGAGCTTGGAGGCCGGATGCGGGGCTTCTCGTCGCCGTCGCGGGGGCTCCTCGTCGCCGGCGAGGGTGGAGACCGGTTGCCGGCGGGCGGCGAGTCTGGACGCCGCCTGCGAGTGGCGGCTGCGTGAGGGAGGCAATTGGGAGCTGGGAGGGGTCGGCACTTGGCAGTAGGTCAAAAGGAATGTGATGGTGGTTAGTTGGGCTGGGCTATATCCAATAATGGGCTGAGACGTTTCTAATCGTGAATTTTAGGCCCAATTAAACTAGGATACGCGGACACAGTGTGGATACGTATTCTGGCCGTATCCCGCACGTATCCGCATCGGATATTCGATACGGGATACGCATGCCCCTTGACGTATCCGTGTTTTAGAGCTGATCCTCACCCGTCTCCTCTACCGCCGGTGCCAGTGCCAGTGCTGTGGGAGGATTGAGCTGGCAGAGTCTGAGCTCTCCCCCGCGCAGATCCTCCCTCGTTCCTCCTCCGCTGGAATCTGATCTGCAGACGAATCGACCTCACTCTCACTGACGCCTTGGTCCCACCTATCGGTGCCATCTTCTACCTCTGGCCGTCCGCCTCCTCCCCCGCACCGGCCGTCGCGCCGCGCCCGCACACTCTCCCATCCCTTCTTCACTCGTCTTTAGTGCTCAGTGGAGCACTAGCTCCACCTCCCCGCCTCCCTCTTCTGTTTCTTCTCCCCTTCCTAGTAACAGCCGCACGACATCAGTGGCCATCATGGCCGGACACCTCTCGCCGCGCCACTCCTTTCCCTGCCAACAGCCGCTCCGCTCCTGTCCCTTGGACTTTAAAAGCCGCACCTCCTTTCCACGCTCTGGTGTGGTGCCTCGCTTGCTCCCCCAACGCAGCGCTGCCGCCACCCGAGCTCGAGCTCGCCGTTGAGCTGCCGTTACACCGCATCTTCGTCGCAGGCCGCCTTCTCTCAATGATAGGCTGAAAATAGGCAGAGGGTAAGGTAAAATCAAGGGGGTACTATCTAATTACAACATGCACAAAATCTCAGATTGCCTTAAATGAGTACAAATTAGCGACAAAGGTACTCAACTCAAGGCGCTGAAGTATAAGAGCAGAGGTATATGCGAAGGGAGTATATGAGTACGGAGTATATGAGTACAAATTAAAGGCGGCGACGAAGATACTCAACTCTAAGGCCAATCTCAGTGGGAGTGTCATCAACACAATTATCTAAATTGTAATCTTAAGAACTGTGTCAGTGGAGTGTCATGATGATGACACTTCTCACACATTTCATGATACTCCTCTTTTCTCTCTTCTCATACATTTGGTATGTTAGCAAATTTAATGTCCATAACATTCTTATAACATTCCCACTGAAATTGGTCTAAATAGATATGAGCAGTTGATGCTCTTGCTTGCGTAGGCTACCATGAGCATGCAGTGTGGAAGTCTGTGGAAATCATCTTAGTACACAATGTCATCGCACAATTATAAAAAATGTCATGTCAGTTTGACACTGAAATAAAACCACCTCTTTCAATGTACAGTTTCATAGATAAGTTGTCACATTTAATTGTTGATTTGTATTAATGATCAAATGTACCATGTGACCAATAGAAGTTGATGAGTGTGTAGATGAAACTTAAATCCTGTCAATGGAGTTTTATTCCAGTTTCATGACTCTTGATAAATGTATATTTAGATAGAGAATGGCCCGAGGTGCAGAGTCTTAGTTTGGCCTCGACGTGAGCTCCGCCCATCACTACCGGAAACCGGTAATTCCCCGTGTGCCTAAGAGTTCGCCGTGCGCAAACCATCGGGCACACGGCGAAGAGAGCCTTTGTCGTGGACCAAATACAGAACACACGGTCAAAATAAAGCTCACGGCAGAAGGAGGCTTCGCCGTGTGCCCTAACATCGGCACACGGCAAAGATAGGGCCACGTGGCCAGAGCATCACGGTCGGTCAACGCCGTCACATTTTGCCGTGTGTCTCCGTTAGTCACACGGCGAATTTACATCTATACCGTGTGCCACATGGAGGCACACGGCAAACATAGCACCACGTGGCCCGTCGATCACAGCCGGTCGACGTCGTCATATTTTGCCGTGTGGCCAGATGTGGTGCATGGTGCAATCAATAAATAAGTTGATCCTTATTGCCAAAGAAAACGGAGGCGTAAATCAACTGCGGAACCTAGATTTCCGGACTCCTATCTCCCGGTCGCTGATCAGGAAAGGCCTAGTGATAGTGATTCATTGGTTCTGTGCAAAGTAGTATGACCACTCTAGTACCCGTTTAGTTTCAAAAAATTTTATACAGTATCCGACACATCGAATGTTCGGACGCATGCATGGAGCATTAAATACAGCTGAAAAAATAATTATTTATACAGTCTAACTGATTAGCACGAGATGAATCTTTTAAACCTAATTAGTTTATAATTAAATATTATTTGTTAAGTAACAACGAAATATGTTACAGTACCAAAATCAACAACTTTTTAACCAACTAAACAGGGCATCCAGCCACAGCATCACATCCATCACCTATCCCTACCGCTGCACTATTCAAATATTCTTCTATGATTTGAGAGAGAATAATATTTTAACTGAATGGTTTGAACGAGCACTCTTTAATTCCACTTTGATGCACAATTTCTGCGCTTTCTACACCTTCAAACCTAGTACAAGACTTCCAATGAAATTTTAAATTTTGGAATATTCACCTTTAGTTGGCGATGATCAAAGATGTCTATTGGGCAAATAATTTAATATTTTTGTTAAATATTTTTAGTATGTACATTTGTAATATTTCCGTTTAAACAATGTGCATCCTACCTTGTTACACTATTTCTTAATTTAGTTCTTGGTTTATAAAGAAAAATGTGCATCGGTTGTTGGAATTTTTTTCATACAAATATGTGCATCTGATATTTTAAATAATTTAATGATTTTTAATTACACAAAATATGTTCATCTCATCCGTCATGTATTCAATAATTTTTATTTAACTATTATTTGTTGGGCATCAAATCAGATGTGTAAATATATGTGCATCTTTGTAAGGAACATGGCCCTATTAGGCCATTGTTTGTGATTTTGGTGATTGTGTGACAAATAATCATTTGGACTAACATTTTATCAAGATATACTTTGAAGGTGTTTTTAGGTTCCAAGGATGTGGAAGCCATTCAAATGATCAAATATGAAAAGAAAAGAAGCAAAACAAGCAGAACATTGCTAGATGCATTGACAAACTAAATTCGTCAGTTGACAGACTAAACTAGTCAATTAACATACTAAATCGGTGAAAACAGTAGAACCGGTTTAATCGACCACCAAGCACAAGTTAAACCAGTAGGCACCGGATAGACCGACGCGGTGTCATCGGAGCAAAGGCCCAAGCTGTGCCGAGTAAAGTAAAGAAATGTCAAGCGCGATCGGTTGAACCGACGGTCATAAAATGAAGCATCAGTGCATTCATCAGGCATTGTCCAGAGAGTATGTCAGGGCACAAAGGAACCGCGTCTTCAACACTGGTTGAACCGATGGGCATTGGTGCAATGCACCGGTTTAATCGGTGACTTCTGAGTGCATGTCAGAGGTCCAATGGCTAGTCCAAAAGCTGTGTGACCGGATAAATCGACGGTGGTCACCAGTTGAACCGATGCCTACGCAAAAAAGTGAATAACGGCTACAAACGGCTACTTTAAGTTTGAGGGCTATATATATGGATTCCCTCAGCCATTTGAAGCTTGCAGGAGTTTCTAGAAGTCACATCCACACCCACAACCAAGAACATCTCCATACCATCCAAGAGCTTAGTGATCAAATCTTTAATCCTCAGCACACATTTTATGAGTGTTAGTGATAGGTTTAGCTCTTAAGTGAATGAGAGAGCAAGGTGTTGCTGCCTTCTCGGTGCGCCAGCCCCTTGGATTGGTGGCTTGCCGGCAGCGTCAACAACTTTGTGCGGAAAACGTGGAGACCCCCATCTTTCGTGAGCAAGCTCCTTGGTGGAAAACAGGATCAAGGTGGCCGTAGTTGTGTCCACAGAAGAGACTTGATTACCGGAAAGCGATACTCTGCGTGAGTGCTTCAACAACGTGGATGTAGGACTGCCTTTTGTGCCTCACCGAACCACATCCTCGTGTCGATAGTTTGCTTTCTCTCATCCCTTCTTTACGTTTCAACATTTCATATTGCAACTTTGTGTGCCTTTACATTCTTAGTATAGTATCTTGCTAGAATTGGCTATAGGTTGCAAAAAAATTTTGGGATGAGATTTTCACACTGGAAGAACAATAGTTCACATCTAGATAGCATGTTTTAGTTTAAGTTTACGTGCAAACTAGTTGGAGCCTTAGGTTAAGGTTTTAAGTTGCCAAATTCACCCCTCCCCCTCTTAGGCTAGAGCACCCGATCACTTTCAATCTTGAACAATTAATGATTTTGAGGTTTTGTTGTGTACAATTATAAGTGCATTTTGTGTCACAGAGAAAAATGTGCATCACTATCAAAATTTATATTTTTTATTTTCCTTATGTACATCTTATGCTTTTCAAAATATAAGCATCTCATCTTTTGAATATTTTTTATAATTTTTGTTATATGCAGAAACATGCTCATATTAATTGGCTTGTGCAAATTAATATGCATCTTCAACAATAAACATTGTTAAGATTTTGTTGCTGTATGCAAATATATATATATTTCTCAACTCGTGAGAGTTAGAGAGGATTAGCGTCTTTGTATTTCTCATTAGCTATAGTCGTTTTTTTAGATAAGAGAATATATTAAGCATATTCCAGCCTCTGTATCAATTGATACATATAACTGTTCAAAAACACAATCACACCCCACAACGCGTCCGAAAGAAACAAAACCGAGTAGCAAAAATAAGAGAGACTAAACCATACTTAAACACAAGCAATCCGATTAATAAATGGCGATCCATTCGACGCGCTTGAGTCTTTCTTTGTAAATTCCCCTAAGTAACTCTCTGTTGTTTTGTTTTATTTAATATATTTTGATGTGGGGATCTCACCAACAGTCTTTCCCTCAAAAAATAAGATTTTGTTGTTGTATGCAAATATATAGCCGTAACCGTGCCTTCCAAAAATAGTGCGCACCAATGTAAATTTTTTTAAGTCATCATCACCTTAAATTTAACTTTCATTTTAAGCATACATGCATTTTAAATATTAAAATAAAAATATACATGTGGTAGCTCCGTATAGCTATTGGCAGCTGTACCGACGTCCCTCGGTTCCATCAGCAATTGAGATTTTTAATCTTTTCGTATTCCGTTCTTCAGGATATTATCATGGCCTCCCAAACCACCATGTACTGTACACGCTTCCGTGTGAGGTCAGTCACAATAGGAGTTTCATAAAGGATTTTATGATATTAAATATCATCACTTTTGCTAACATAACAATGAGAGAGAAGACTAGAGTTTTATGAAATGTAAGAAGAATTTCATCACCATAAAACTCATCTGGCACAGTCTTATTTCTCAGTCTATATAACTGTGTCTATGAAACTCCCGCTCAAGCCTGAGTAAAAATATAATTATCGCTGAAGCAAAGAGGCCTCAGGCTCTCAGCGCTATTTCGCCTGTGGTGTCGTGCCGCGTGTACATCAGTACATGGGCGCTGCCCCTGTTGCTCGGCTTGCTCTCTCGACAAGATGTGGGCCCAATCTGACCGCATGCGCATCACGCGTGGAGCGAGGCTTCAACGCGTGAGCCTGGCCAAAAATTTCTGTCCCCCATTGACTAGCTGTTTCTGGCTGCAGCGAATTGGTCGCCATGCATTATTATTAGACCCAGCAATAAATTTCACCCATCTCTAACTTTGCTTGATTTAGCATTTTCTAAAACTAGTGGAAATGCATGTGCCATAGGTAAAGTCTCATTTAGTTTTTTCAATTTAAGTCATAAATCCCGTCATATTGCATGTTTAAACACCCAATTAAAATTACTAAATATAGATTTATTAGAAAACTAATTTTATGTCATAACTTAATCACGAGACGAATCTATTAAGTCTAATTAATCTATATGTCACCTTTGCTATAAGTGAAAGGGAAAAGTCTGTTTTTCAACCCTGAACTATCACGATAGTTCGATTTTTGCTCTTCAACTACGAAACCAGACATCCTACACCTCCAACTAACGAAACCGTTTGAAAAACAACCTTGGCTCAGCCAAAGGCGATTTTGCTACAGTAAAATTTCCGAATTTCTAGAATTTCACACCTCTCTCAATTAAATAATAAAGAAAGCATAGTTAATATTGTCTAAAAATCATGATATTTTTTTGGGAGATAGATAAAAAGACAAGGAATTTATTTTGGCTAGATGTGATACATTAAACATAATGGAATTTGAATTATAAAATTTTAAAAAATAGGTAGAATTCAAAATTCCTTGAATTTTTAGGTCAGCTAAACCTATGATAAAAATGCATTAAAAATATGATAATTCATAATTTTTTATTTAGTTTAGTTAGGTACTTTTTATTAGCCCAAGTTCTATAGAAAATTCATAAATTAAAATTTGAGGAATCAAATTTGATTCAAATTTGAGCGTTGTGAAGGAATTCAAAAACTTTCATAAACACTTGGGCCAATAAAAAATACCATATTAAACTAAATAAAAAATTATGAATTATCATATTTTTAGTTCATTTTTATCAAAGGTTTAGCTGACCCAAAAATTGAAGATATTTTGAATTCTACCCATTTTTTAAATTTTATAATTCAAATTCCATTATGTTTAATGTATCACATCTAGCCAAAATAAATTCCTTGTCTTTTTATCTACCTCCCAAAAAAATATCATGATTTTTAGACAATATTAACTATGCTTTCTTTATTATTTAATTGAGAGAGGTGTGAAATTCTAGAAATTCGGAAATTTTACTGTAGCAAAACCGCCTTTGGCCGAGCCAGGGTTGTTTTTCAAACGGTTTCGTTAGTTGGAGGTGTAGGATGTCCGGTTTCGTAGTTCAAGGGCTAAAATCGGACTATCGTGATAGTTCGGGGTTGAAAAACAGACTTTACCCTAAGTGAAATGAAAAGTTAACCTTGTGTCGCATAAACAAAGCTCTCTTAGTCCAGCTGGATGAAGGGAGCTGGAATGCGCCGGAGCAACAAAACCTACCAGCGCTGCACCATATGGTTGTGCCATAGCGTC
Source organism: Panicum virgatum (assembly GCF_016808335.1). Taxonomy (NCBI): domain Eukaryota; kingdom Viridiplantae; phylum Streptophyta; class Magnoliopsida; order Poales; family Poaceae; genus Panicum; species Panicum virgatum. Next base: position 27,246,056 of record NC_053141.1, on the reverse strand, counting down.
CTCCCAGTGGAAGAAAATAGCGGATGATACCGATTTCTTTATGCTTTCAGTTGATAAAATGAATCAAGGTGGTGTCCTGTTCTAGAGATGGGTTGTGTTTCATGTTCTTTCATTTGGGCGCTCCGCAACATCTTATATACACGAGCTATCATAACTAAAAGAAAGTATCCACGCTTCAATCATTCAATCGCTTAATTAAATTTATTTTCCATACGAAATTAATTGAGATTTCCTAAATTAACGTTAACGTTGCCTAAATAACACATCAAATATGATGGGTGTGTATGCTGGGTATGTACAAGAGCCGTGGTGAGAAAAGATAGAAGTAGTTTTGGTTGGAAATATTTTAGAAATAGCTATTTTCAACTATTCACCATCTTAACACCAGTGGTGTGGAACCATCTTTGATGGAAAAGGGTGGTCACGTTGGATGAGAATTGCTTCTAATTATTTCAACTTTTATAGTATAGATATATTACAATTATTTCAACTTTTATAGTATAGATATATTAGTACATTGGTAAATATACTTCTTCCCTGCAAATGATGATTGCTATGAAGATTACAGTACTACAGAAAAGATTTCTAGGGGCAGGTAAAATCCTATTTATAGGGGCGGACGGCGCTCCCGCCTCTGATTTCTGCCGGTAAAAATAGCTATTTTCAGGGGCGGGTGCGTTACCCTCTCTTACAAATGGATATTCAGGGCAGGGTGGGGGGTGTCCCGCCTCTGAAAATGCATTTCTAGGGGCCGGTGAGGGGTGGTCCGTGGCTTGCCCCTGGAAATGAATTTCCAGCCCGACAAAAAAATTAGCAATTTGAATTTAATTTATTTCTTAGTGCCATTTAAAATTTGAATTTCCATTATATATATTGTTCTACCAAACTAGTTCTGAATTGACCCATTTGGATCCAACACTCCAATAACAATGCAATCAAATTTCATAAGGTAGGGCATCCATGCATATTATAAATACTTAAGTTTGTACAAGCTGTTCAAAGATAATAGTAGCAGTACATCCATTCATATTACAAAATTCAAGCTATGAAATGCCCACCTTTGTAGATATTCAAGATAGTTAAGGTCTCCAATCATCCAACCTAAAACTTCATCAAAATATACTAGAGCACAAACAAGTGTACTTTGCTCCGCTTCCCAATACCTACGACATATAGAACTACAAATATCGAACAATGGAGTGTTAAGCTGACTTGTCCAATAAAAGGAGAGCTTTGATTGGAACCTTAAATCTCTAGTAAGGAATGGCCCTCCACCCATGTAAGTCAAACCTAAGTATCCCAAGACTTGATTCAGAATAGCCCGAAAGCTAACTGCCGTAATGGTAGATTCACCATCGATGAGATCCTACAAGGTGATAATAATATTATGAAAGTTGAGAAGAATAATGTAACATTACTAAAGTTAACAATGACTAAAAAAATCTCATACCCTATCTTGTCGAGTAAGCCGACAAAGCCTCTCTGCAGTAAGAATAACATTTCTTTCTCACGCCTGTAGCTGCTTAATTCGAAAATATGAAAAGTCGGGAATAAAGTACCTACGATCCTTAAGCTGCCGTAGGCAGGCCTCCACCGCTAGACTCTCATAAGTTGTCCAAATTTGTGCCACTCCAGCCATTGTGGCAATTGAAACCATCGGTATCCTCAAGGAAATTGGTTCCTCTCTTGGTTCCATCGAGGCAAAATCTATATGCCGAACAGGTACCTGATCTGAAATATGTACCCTTTTGAAATCTGGTTCCCGAATAAGCTCGAGTCGCACCACAGGAGTAGTACCACCCAAACCTTCAACAACATCTTTAAGCCATCTAATAAGGTTGATATGCTGCATTATATGTGAGCAAATTTAGAAATTACTGAAGTTGCACAACAGGAGTAGTACAACCCAAACCTTCGACAACATCTTTAAGCCATCTAATAAGGTTGATATGCTGCATTATATGTGAGCAAATTTAGAAATTATTGAAGTATAGGTAAAACTATATGAAAATAACAAATGAATCTTACAGCGTCTCTGGAATTGATCTGCACGTTCGATTGCCCGATGGCAAGGCAATGGCATCATGGAAGTGTATGCTTGGACGTTGAGATTCAATATTGTGCAAACGGCCACGACCACCACCACAGAACTTCTAGAAGATATAAATCGATCCCATCTATGAATATAAATGCACCGTAAACCCCAAGCTCGACTTGCATAATCAGGATCTCAATCAAATCTATGAATTTACAAGTTCACCGCTTCAATTTAAAAACCCCTAAACTCTAAACAGGGGCTGACCAGTGGGTCCCACAAGTCAGTGGGTCACTCGGCCAACCCCAGGCTCGCAATGGCCGCGGCCATGGCCGGTACAGCTGCGTAGGGGCCATTCTGAACGGCGTGGGCCGGTCGGAGGCATGGCGGCAGGCCCGCAGCCAAATCCGGTGAGGAAAACCGGAGGAGGTGGTGGAGGGGGGCATACTGGCGGAGGTGGAGGCGTGGTGTGGAGGAGATGGGCGGCAAGTCCACTCGGAGGCGGCGGCGACCACTCAGAGGCAGCGGCGCGTCCACTCGGTGTTGGCGTGGGGAGGAGGAGGAGGAGCTAGGCTAGCGGCCGCGCGAGGAGGAGGAGGAGGAGGAGGATGAGGAGAAGGAGGAGGAGGAGGGGGAGGGGTGCGGCGGCGCAGGGAGAAGGAGGAGCAGGGGTGCGGCGTCACGGGGAGGAGGAGAGGCGCCACGGGAGGAGGAGGAGCTAGGGCAGCGGCGGCACGTGAGGAGGAGGATGAGGGGTGCGGCGGCGCGGGGAGGAGGAGCAGCAGCGGTGCGAGGAGGAGGAGGAGGGGGAGGGGTGCGGCAGCAGGAGGGAGAAATTTTGGCAGCCTCCCGGCGTGTCTGCTCGTGCGCGCCAGGGATCTTAAAAATTTTGCCAAGTCTTGGTATATATAGAAAAATGATTTGTAGGGGCGGGTCAAGGCGTCACCCACCCTTCAAAAATGATTTGTAGGGGCAGGTGGCGCCCTCATCCGCCCCTACAAATAACTTTTTAGGGGCGAGTGACTCCCTCACCCGCCCCTACAAATGATTTTTTTAAGTTTCAAAATTTTATTCAAATGAAAACATATTCAAAAAAGGTGAAATTTTTTATCATAAGCCTATTTTGCTTGTAAAATTTTGAAAAGGTAGCAAATCTATATTTCAATGTAGGTAATGGTGAAGAGTGTGAAACATAATGTATAACTTACTCACTCTACTCTCTTATGCAACTTAAGACTTACTTTGCGCTTTCCAAACTCATAATCACTATATACACTGAAATATGCTTTTGATATTTTTTTCTAGTTCTATAGATCAAAATAGGACTAAGGTACAAATTTCCCTTTTCTGATATATTTTGATAATGTTTTTGAATTAAATGAATTTCTGCAAAAAATTTGAAAATTATTTATAGGGCAGATTTCATGACTAAACTCGAGTATAGACAAGTCTAGGCTAGACGCCAAAAGGCGTAAGAATTTAGCCCATGCTGCACCTATGGACTCCTTCTCTAATTGCTCAAAACCGAGAATGTCAATCGGTAGGGAGTCTATGCGTTCAGTGAGGGCAAATGAGTAACAAAATTCATCCCAAAGCTCTTCCCAATCACCGCTCAAATTCCCTATCTTGCAGGTGTACCATTGCTCCACCCTCTCTATGAGAGAGAATGGAAACAATTTCCATCGCAAGGCTTCCTGTGTCATGCCTAGGATTACTAGACGCGAATACAGTTCCTTGAATTCAATCATAGGGATCTTCATTAATTTCTCTCGAGAAGGGTCGCTTCCAAACCATGGCTATAAAGCTAGAGTCGAGTTCATATAGCTAGATGAGGATGGTGATGATGGCTCAGAGAACTCGACCTTAGGAATAGAATGGTTGTAGATAGAAGGTTGCTCCTTGGTATTAGAGGTAAAGATAGCAAAAAAAAATAAAAAAGGATGGTGAATACATTCCATAGGATAGAGAAGCTTTTAAAAGATAGCTTCCCCATGGGTAGCGGGGGTAGAAGGAAAGAAAAACAAAAGATACGAGAACAAACTGGGTCTGTAGATAATGCAGCTGACCTTCCCCGGCAATGGCGCCAGAAAGCTTGTTGGTATTCCAGGGTATCGTATCCACTGACAAACGTGAGTTCACTATCTACGGGTTCAGGCTCATCCAAGGACACACACACTTATATAGGAAGGATAGGACAGAGAGGACTTCCTAAGATTGAGAATCTATGCTTAGAGAAAGAGATATCTTCACCTTATACTTTGAACTACTGGTTTCCCCTGGCTTAAACAAGCCAGTTGTTCCGGCAATAATGCTCTATTCTATAACCGAACATAGAGAGTTACTAGGGCTCGAACAAGGCTGTCACCACCTGCCGTCTACCTCTCAATCCGTGGGAATATAGAACAACTGAGTGGTAAAGTCTAGCCTAGATACCACGTACGCTATCACGTACTAATCCTAACCCTGGCCAAGTTTATTCTTATCTATCTGGAGTCTTAAGCTAGGATCAAATGCTACTCTAAGTATACACTCAATTCAATAAAAGGCAGAAGAAATAACTTGCAACTAAACTCTAATTCTAAATAAGAAAGTCTCGAGCACTTACATCCGAATAAGCATCCGTCGAGGTACAAGCGGAGAAAAGTACCGACAAACCCGGCACTTCCCCCGACTCCTCCTCACTCTCTTGTAGAGGTACAAATTGGAGAAGAACGCCAACAACCGGGCGCCCCTCCTTAGTACCTCTACTTCTCTCTCCTACACAAGCTAGACTGGCTCTCCACTTGGTGGTGAGTGATGTGTGGTGTGTGTTCTAATTCTCACCCCTCCTCTACCTTTTATAGGAGGGAGCCACTGGTTTGCACGGGTGCCTTCTGTAGTCAAGTCTCCTCGAACGGGCTCTGCTAGTAAGCACACTCGTTCCAGGAGGCGTACCAATGCTCGATCGGATAGTGAGTGACTTTCCTTTTCAGGAAATTTTTTTTCTCCACAGCTTTCTACTTTTAGAAAGTTACTTAGGTATGTATAATTTCTTCAAACGACTATCGGATGATATTTCCAATAAAACTATTAGATAATATTTTTTAGCACATCTTTTACTATACTTATAACTTTTATGCATAATTTTTTTCCAACCAACTTTGTATAGGACAATTTTTTTTAACACGACATGTACAAATTTTACGCATAACTTTGTTGAATTTCCTTACTGAAATATGACTTTGAACATAACTTCCAAGAAAACTTCTTCACACAACTTTTACGCATAAGTTCGTCATACAACTTGTAAAAATACAACTTGTCAAGATAACTTTTTAGCATACTTATATGAAATATTTATCAAAAGAGCATCTACAAAAAAACATAAAAAGGTAAACAAAAAGATTGAAAAAAGAAAAGAAAGAGAATACTAGATAGTTTGAATACATAGGGTTACATGCCTGAGACCTCTCATGTAGTATACATTTATTATAAGTATGCACGATGAGCATGGGCACGCACACAGCTTCTGTCGTTGTCGCGTCGTGTGAATCCGAGTTGGCGCGGTCGGCTCGTTGGCGCTCGCCCATGGAATTGGATTCACATCCTTGAACCGATGTTTAGGACCAATCACAGTGTGTCACGTCAAAGGGGGAAAGGCAGTGGCGCCTAACCATGGTCGGCCAGTCAGGCCCAACTGACCTCCCCTTTGGCGATTGGGTTGCTCTGATGTCCCACATGTCGTATCTTGGTGATAAGCCCTGTCTTAAGTCGGTTTCTTGCTGCATGTGGGCCCATGGATCCTCGTGCTCGCGTCTGAGTGGTCGAGAGGAGTTCACCTTGGATTGTTGATGTAGCATTGCTCATGGGCTGCGTTTCCTTCTCATGTGAGGCTGCCAAGTGGGCCCTTTTGACCCTTGGACTTGCCTATGTGTGATGGGGCATTTGTACCTTGGATCATACATGTTAGTTTTCTATATTTTTTGCCCAAATTCACGTGCACACATTCTCAGACCAGCATTTGTGGAATTCGTTAGTAATTCATCCTATGCCTGCATTTATTCGTTTCGATGTTCAACTTTCGCACGATAGTTGACGGTTAAAATGGGTCAATAGAGACCGTCAACAATGTCTTTGATTCCTACCAAACCTTTTGGTGTTGTGGTATTGATGACTAAACTATGGCAACATGTATTATATGGCAGCATTTACTGGAAAGACATTTATTGGTATTATTGGAAATGTTGTGCCTTTTTGTACAATGGCTAGAGCTTGCTATATATGTAAGACATTATATATATTGCCTTACCATGCTAGTCTAATTTTAAAACTCTATTCTTGTTATGTGTGCTAGTTTAAAATGTTGGTGTGAGCTGTTGATTGTATATGCGCAAGCATCTTTGCTGAATTGGTGTTATAGATCATATATGTGCATGCATCTGCATGCATCTGTGCTGTATTTAGATTTGGTGGATCTGTTTTCTCATATTTTTGTGAGGGTGCCAACATATTTTCACGACGGTTTTACGCGAGATCTCATGAAAATAAGATGTTTCGTGGTGGCGGTGCGACCATATTTTCATATCTGCTTTGCGCTCTCACGAAAATGGTATATTTCATAGCGATACATACATTTTCATAATGGATTTATGCTCCCACTAAATGACATATTTTGTGGCGGTGCAAGAATTTTTTTATGGCAGCTTTGAAACTCTTGTGAAAATAAATATTTCCGTATGTTTTATAAATATTACCCATCATGAATAGAATTTGATAAACCTGACGATACTTCTTTTTTGGAGGTGGGAGGTCGTCATTAAAAAGGTACATGACAGTTGTCCCCACCAAAGCTCATTTTCGTTGCGGGATTCATAGCTTCCGTGACGTTTTTTCACTATCATGAAAATTTTGTTTCCCGGTAGTGAATATATGTTACACCCAAGTGAAACCTACCTACCGGCACCCAAATTTTCTGTGCATAATGCGTTCTCCATCTCACTACTACAGAAATCATTTTTAGGGGCGGGTAAAACAGGGTTTGTAGGGGCGGGTGCGATACCCGCCCCTATCTCTCGCAGCTAAAAATTAAGGTTTCTAGGGGAAGGCCATTTACCCGCCCCTGGAAACACATTTCCAGGGGCAGTTCGTGTGATCAGCCGCCCCTGGAAACCTATTTATAGGGGCGGGTCATTCCGTAAACCGCCCCTATAAACATATTTACAGGGGCGGTTCGTTGTACGGTCCGCCCCTGGAAATAGGGTTCCCGCCTTCCAATTTTTCTAATTTTCAAATCCATTTCCCGCCAGTTTTCACCGATTTATTTAAATCTTGTTTCCGCCAAATTTAGTCAAATCTATTTTCCACTTTATTTAAATTTCTATTTCTCGCCAATTTTAATGTATCAAGGTAGTGCATGTCGGTGTTTACCGCCAAGCCTGCTCAGGGATACCCTTAGCAGTAGGGTTTGTAGGTAGGGATCGACGGCTCTGGAACTCGATGGTGCAAGGAACACAAAGATTTAGACAGGTTCGGGCCGCGAGTTGCGTAATACCCTATGTCCTGTGTGGTGGTTTGTATTGCCTTAGGTGTAGATGTGTTTCGAGGGGGTCCCAGCCCGCCCTTATATATCTGGGGGGACAGGGTTACATGGAAAGTCTTAGCTGAGTACAGTTGGAGTCCTTCTACAACACGATCGGGTAGTTTCCTTGTACTGCAGCTAGTTCTATGCCTATTCGGGTAGTTACAAAAAAGGTAAGGTACAACCATGAGCTATCCCTTACTCTAGAATATTCTATGCCTGTAAGCAGTTCCGCTGCCCCGGGTTTGACAAGCCCCCGAGCTCTTCGTAGCCGAGTCCTGCAGGCGTCGAGTACTTGGCTGGGCGTCTTCGAGTCCTTTGAGTAGTCAGAACATCCTTCTGGTTGCTTCTGACTCTTCCTTCAGATACATCGAGTAGTCCTTCAAGTACTTATGTTTGGTTCGAGGCTGTGAGGTGCTCAAACCCCGAAATGTTGATCATATATGGTGCACGAAGTACTCGCGCTCCATATGGAGTAGCCCTCGAGCCTTAGGTTGAATCGTAGAATCAGGCTGAGGGTCACTTCAGTCTTTTTCTTCTTCTTTATTTTTCAAAAAATTTGAAAAATAAATCTCTGATACATATATTCCGCAGCCCCCGAGTCTTGAATTTAAATCCCTCCATTTAGATTAAGAATCAATGTAAACTCGTGGCAACAACTGAAAACTTCCCTGAGAAGGAGAGAATCCGTTGGCATCCCAAATATTCACAAAATTGCCCCTGAAGACCATATAAAGCCGGTTGAAAACTTCCAAGGGTTTCACCTCTTGAACTCCTGGCAGCCGTCAAACTTAGATTTCACATTTGCCTCTTCTTAGTCAAAATCCAAAAGCCCCTCTCGTAGCCCCCGAGCCAAAATTCGTGACTTTGAGATGGCTCCCAGGAAGAACAAATCCAAAGTTGAGGAAGGAACTGTCGCCAATATGTCTACAGGTTGGCGTAAAAGCAGGATGTTTGAATCAATGGTCCGAGAGTTGGAGAATATGGGTCTCCTCCAAGAGCAGGGCGTAAGCCAATTGCGCACTGGTGAAGAAGAAGATTACCCTATGGAAGGTACTCTTGAGACCATTATGTTTCGTGATTTTGTAGAATGTGGTCTCACTCTTCCTGTGTCAGAATTTTTCTATAGACTTCTTCAGTTTTGGGAAATTCAGTTACACCATCTCACTCACCAATCCATCTTGCATCTTTCAATTTTCACTCATTTCTGTGAGGCATTGCTTGGACTTCTCCCCCATTTCCATCTTTTCTAACATTTCTTCTTCCTTGTTCCAATCCCTAATGCCGCCAATCCTACCGTCGTCGGGGGATGTGAATTGGTACTCCGCCCTGAGAACCGAGACGAGTACTTAGCTTATGATCCATCAGGTCAGGGAGCCGAATGGAAGAAATTCTAGTTCCATGTTGGGAACTTCGAATCCCAACTTCCAGAAAGGACTGCTGGTGCCCCCCAAGTCTAGAAGAGCTGTTCGAGTAGAGGACCTGGTGGCAAGCAAGTTGTAGCCATTCTTCGTGCGATTGCCATTATTAAGAAAAAAGGAGTCACTGGAGATCATGTGGTCTTCTCGTTTATCAGTCGCTGGACACAGCCTCTCCAGCTGCGAAAGCATCCTGCCTTTAGATATGAAGGTACACAGGATCCCACTAGGATGTCCTCAGAACCATTGGCGCAGTCTGAAGTAATAAAGAGATGCTACAAGGTACTCGATAACTTCGACAAGCCTTTGACACTTCCAACACTCTTCTCAGCACAAAATCCTCCCGAGAATGCCTGGGTACGTGCTTTGGATACCATGTCGAGTACTTGTAGTTAACCATCTTTGATCTTCTGACTAAGTATTGTCTTCTTTCTGCAGAAGAATTATAAATCCTGGTATTACATGCCTCCGACTTCTGCAAATGCTGATTCTGACGACAGCAAGAAACAGAAGGTGGCTCCCGGATCAATGTTGCAGAGGAAAGTTCCTCGTCTCGATGCCGGCCAGTAAGTATATAACATTTTGTTGATTGTATCCCGTCTGCCTCAGCTTTCTTATTCAAAACCTTGCTTGGCTAGGGTCCAACATCTTTCATCGCATGAAAGAGATCAGGTCCAAGACTTCCGGAACTGGGTGTCGAGTGGTTCGGAAGAAACTAGTCGACCAGCCCCCGATTCTCCTGTAATTGGGTTGATCGAGAACCCGGCTGCCAGTTTCCCGAGTGCAGACACAGCTGAAAAAACAAGCGAGCCAAGTCCTGAAACATTTGATACTCCTGCGGCTGCTGAAGGAGCTTCCAAAGCTGGTGGATCTAGGAGTAGTGTATCAAAAGGTCCTTCCGTTCGACTGGTACCATTCCAGTCTATGCCTCAGTCAGCCCAAGAAGAGCTGGGAAAGGAACTATTTGATGATCCGCTGTTGTCTCTAGACAACATGAAAAAACTTACAGATCGTATGCAGTGGAGCTTTAAATTCATCAAGGTGAGTTTTCTGCCACTATTTGTCTTTATCGAGTAGTTGTTGATATCTGACCAGATTCGCCTTGTATGTCTCAGGATGTAGCCAATCGATCTTTCTTAAAGTCTCATGCTCTGTATAAGACTGTGGACAACAGAAAGGTCTTGGAGGATCAGAGAGCCATGATTGCCAAACATCTAGATGAGTCCGTGGCGGCTCGTAATAAGCTCTATGAAGCAAATCAACAGCATCATCTGGAGATTTATAATATGAAGTTCCAGATCAAAAATCTTGAAGAAGAAAAATCAAGGCTGCAGGAAGAAAATTCCAAGCTTCAACAACAAGTGCAGACTGTCCAACCTTGTAAGTACTCGATCTTTTTTCCTTGATTTTGCTTGGTCAATAGTAATTACTGAAAAACCTTTCCATCAGGTTCTCCAGAAGACCATACTCGACTGGTTGCAGCAGCTCAAGCTCTTGTGAATGTGATCGATGAAGGAGGGTCGTCAAATAGCAAATCCTTGGTGGAGCGCTTGGAAGAAGCTCCCAGAAGATTTTTGATGCCTTGACGGCTACTTCCAAGAATTATCGAACCCACATGATTGGAGTTGTCAAGTCGTACTTGCCTTAGTTTAATCTGGCTTCGATAGCTAAAGGAATAGCTCACAATTGCTCTGATGAGAAATTCTGAGAATATTTAAGGAATCAGAAGTGATTGCGGAGGAAATTCTGAAGAACATGGCAGAGTAGACTGCTTGTAACAACTCTTATCATCTTCAGTGAGCTCTTGTCGTTGTTCATAGCTTGTATCCTGTTGGTGTGTCTTCAGAAGCACAATCTGATACTGTAGGATAAGTATGAACTAGACAATCAATCAAGTAGAATACCCGAATGGGTTAATCCTTAAAGTTAATCAGTTAGGATGAATCCTGTCGGACTATCCAAATAGAAAAACTTGTAAATATACCCGTAAACTACTCGATTAGGCGAGTAGTGTGTCCTTACCAAAGACTGGAGTAATCCGTAAGATAAAACTGTTAGGTACGAACCCCGTCGGGTTGTCCAAGACGTAAATGTCATAGGGATATCCGAGACTTACTCGAGCGAGGCGAGTAAGGTGTCCATTAACCAAGGACTGGAATAATCTTTAAGGCAAAACTGTTAGGTACGAACCCCGTCAGGTTGTCCAAGACGTAAATGCCAGAAAGATATCCAAAACTTACTCAAGCAAGGCGAGTAAGGTGTCTAACTTGTAGACTGGAGTAACTACTAAAATTGACCTATTAGGGCGAACCCCGTCAGGTAGCCCAAGATGGACAAAATGTAGTAGTATCCATAATGTACTCGAGCGAGCGAGTAGTTTTGCATTGACAGTAATGCTGGAGTTCCTCATAGTTGACCTGTTAAGATGAACTCCGTCGAGTTATCCAAGATGGACAACTAGTAAGGTATCCATTCACCTTCTCAAGCTAGGCGAGTAGGTTGTGCCCTTTAAGGGAAAGGATGCAGCTTGTGTAGTTGTTCTGAACGAAAACTGTGTAAGCTTATCCTAAACTGGTGATGCTGTCAGATTGCCTTTAATATAGTCGATATGCCAATAAGAATCCTAACTTTATTAAAGAAATCCACTAATACCACTAGCTGCTTGGATCAGGGATAAACTTGCGCAAGTGCTCGATGTTCCAGGAATTCGGTATCTCATTGCTATCTACATCAGTGGTTCTGTATGAACCCAGTCTTGTAACCTTAGTTACGATGAAGGGACCTTCCCATCTGGAATTTAACTTGTGCAATCCTGTCTCATCCTGAATCCGGTGAAGTACTAGATCTCCAATGTTGAAGGATCTTTGCTGGACGTTGCGATCGTGATAGCGTCTGACTCCTTGAAGATATCTAGCCGATTGAGTTAAGGCGTTGACTCTGGCCTCTTCGACTGAGTCTAACTCAAGTTATCGAGTTTCATCTGCTTCTCCTTCTTGATAGGCTTCTACTTTTGGAGATTTCCACATGATATCAGCGGGTAGTATAGCCTCTGACCCATAGGTAAGGAAGAAAGGAGATTGTCCAATTGCTTTGCTAGGCTGGGTTCACAGCCCCCAGACTACATAAGGTAGTTCTTGAATCCACTTGCCGCCTTTCTTGGTGTTGGCGTCGTAGAGTCTTTTCTTCAAGCCGTCGAGTACTAAGCCATTGATGCGCTCAACTTGGCCGTTTGCCCGAGGGTGAGCCACGGAAGCATATTTGACCTCGATGCAGGAATTGTCACAGAAATCCCAAATAGATTGTGACGTGAAGTTGGGGCCAAGATCTGTAATAATGGTGTGAGGAAAACCAAACCGATGGATAATGTCGGAGATGAAGTCCACTGCTCTATCTGATGAGATCTTGACAATGGGTTTGTACTCGATCCACTTGGTGAACTTGTCGACTGCTACCAGCACATGATTGAATCCTCTTGGAGCAACGGTTAATGGCCCGATCATGTCCAAACTCCAACAGGCGAACGACCATGATGGAGGGATTGTTATCGAGTTGTGTGCTGGGACGTGAGTCTTCTTGCCAAAGAATTGGCAACCAGGGCACCGTCGGACCAGGTCTTCTGTGTCCGAGACAGCTGTTGGCCAGAAGAGTCCTGACCTATACGCCTTGCCGACTAGTGTCCTTGATGCAGCATGATTGCCACAAACTCCTTCGTGTATTTCTCGGAGGATGTGTTTGCCTTCTTCAAGGGTAACACACTTCATGAGGATGCCTGAAGCAGAGCGCTTGTATAGGTTGTCGCCGACGAGGATGAAACCCTTGCTGCGCCTGGTGATGCGGGCAGCTTCAGCGCTTTTAGGATCAACATGTGGTGGAAGCTTGAATTCCTTGATGAAATCAATAAACTGAGTTCGCCAATCTTCATCAATCATCAGCACTTCTCTGACTGTGGTCGGGGCCTCCGAGTCAGTGGCTTGTTTGCTTTGTTCCTTGACTGATGGGTGGCGGAGTTCATGGATAAAAACTCCTGGTGGAACAGCTGCTCGAGTGGACCCGAGTTTGGAGAGGACATCAGCTCCCACGTTGTTGTTACGATCGACGTGGTGGATTTCCAATCCTGAGAACTTGTTTTCGACCTTTCTGATTTCTGCAACGTATGCGTCCATTGTATCTTTGTTGACGTCCCATTCTTTATTGACTTGTTGAACGACGAGTAGAGAATCGCCGTAGTCGAGTAGTCGCTTGATGCCGAGAGATACTGCTAGTCAGAGTCCATGTAGCAATGCCTCATATTCGGCTTTGTTGTTGGAGACCTTGAACAAGATTTGGAACACATACTTCAATTGTTCTCTCTTGGGGGCGATGAACAAAACTCCTGCGCCGCCTCCATCGATCTTGAGTGAGCCGTCGAAGTACATCACCCAATGCTCTGGAATGTTCTGGGGTGCTGGAATTTGGTTTTCCCGCCATTCAGCCAGGAAGTCGACTAGTGCCTGTGACTTGATTGTTGTTCTTGGCTTGAAGTTGATTTCTAAAGCTCCTAGTTCAACTGCCCACTTTGAGATTCGTCCAGTGGCATCCCGATTGTGGAGTATATCCCCCAATGGGAAGTCAGTTATGACTGAGATCTTGTATTCGTCGAAGTAATGCCGGAGCTTCCAAGAGGTGATTAGAATTCCATACAGAAGTTTCTGAATTGATGGATATCTAACCTTTGATTCAGAGAGTACTTCGCTGATGAAGTAGAGTGGTCTTTGAACACCATAAGTGTAGCCTTCCTCCGGGCGTTCGACTACTATCGCCGTACTGACTACATGGGTAGTCGCAACGATGTAGAGGAGTAATTTCTCACCAGGTAGTGGAGCTGTTAGAATCGGCGGTGACTGGAGATGATGCTTGAGATTCTCGAGTGCTTCAGTGGCTTCTGTAGTCCACTCGAATTTATCTTATCGCTTTAAGAGTTTGAAGAAGGGTAACCCCCGTTCGCCAAGCCTGGACAAGAATCGATTCAAGGCTGCCATGCAGCCTGTAAGCTTCTGGACGTCCTTGATGGTAGCTGGAGCGTCCATGGCCATGATGGCATTGATCTTCTCTGGATTAGCCTCAATTCCTTGGTTACTGATGATGAATCCAAGTAGTTTTCCAGAGGGTACACCAAAGACGCACTTGGTTGGGTTGAGCTTCCAGCGGAATTTCCGGAGGCTGTTGAAGGTCTCTTCCAGGTCAGTAATGAATTGATCCTGGGTCTTCGTTTTGACAACGACGTCGTCAACATAAGCTTCAACATTGCGATGTAGCTGATCGGAGAAGCACAGCTATATCGCACGCTGGTAAGTAGCGCCAGTGTTTTTCAACCCGAAGGACATGGTCTTGTAGGTGTATGCCCCGTAAGGGGTGATGAAGGCCGTCTTGATTTGGTCTTCTTCTTTTAGGGCGATCTGATGATACCCTGAGTAGCAGTCGAGGAAGGATAACAGGACACATCCTGCTGTCGAGTCGATTACTTGATCGATACGTGGTAGCCCGAAAGGATCCTTCGAGCAATGCTTGTTTAGATCAGTGTAGTCAACGCACATCCTCCACTCATTGTTGTTCTTCTTCTGGATGAGCATAGGGTTGGCCAACCAATCCGGGTGGTAGACTTCCTTGATGAACCCAGCTGCGAGTAATTTTGCCAGCTCTTTCTTGATGGCTTCTCGCTTGTCCGGTGAGAACCGCCATAACCGTTACTTTTTTGGTGTTGCTTTAGGGTCGACCTTCAAGGCATGCTCTATCAACTCCTTGGGCACCCCTGGCATATCCATCGGTTTCCACGCGAATATGTCTCGGTTGGCCCTAAGGAAGTTGACGAGATCGAGTTCCTATTTGTCACCCAGTCCTGCTCCGATGATGGCTGTTTTGGAGTCGTCTCCCTCTTGTAGCTGGATAGTCTTGGTGCCCACACCATTGGTTGGTTTAACCAATGATTGGCTTGGCCTCTTGGAAGGCATCGGCTCCTTGAGTGAGAGTTCTTTAGCAGCGGCAAGTATTTCGCTGACAGAGGTAGGAAGCCGGATAGTGGAAGCATGATCTATTGCTTCCTTGTCGCACTCGAAGGACTTGAGGAGGTCTCCCCGTAGTGAAAGGACTCCTTTGTTGCCTGGCATCTTGAGGAGTAGGTAGACGTAGTGCGGCACTGCCATGAACTTGGCTAGTGCAGGTCTTCCCAAGATAGCATGATAAGAGGACTCGAAGTCGGCTACTTCGAATTTGATGTACTCTATCCGGAAGTTATGTTCTGTAACAAATGTGACTGGGAGGGTAACCGAGCCAATTGGAGTAGAGGAATTTCCAGGGACGATGCCGTAGAACGGGGCCTTGCTTGGAGTAAGCAGACTCATATAGTTGAGTTCTATCTTTACCAATGTGCTTGCAAAGATTAGGTTGAGCCCACTTCTGCCATCGATGAGTACTCGAGTAAGCTTGGAGCCCTGAACGACAGGATCGAGTACTAGCGGGAACTTTCCAGTTTCAGAGAAGCTGGTCCACTGATCCTCCCTGGAGAAGGTAATGGGGACCTCACAATATTTGAGTGGCCTCTGAATTGCTGGTTCGACTAAGAGGATCTCTCTGAGTAGGAGCTTCTGAGCTCGCTTGGAGAAGATAGAATCTCCTCCAAATATGATGTTGATGACATTTTGCTGCTGTTGGAAACCGTCACGGTCTTTCTTGTCGTCTTCATCATCTTTGTCTTGTTCTTTCTTTGGAGCAGTTGCAGGTGCTGACTGGAAGGATTTGCGCAGGATCATGCACACCCACATCGAGTGGTTGCTCTTGGGCTGGATTGGACATCATTTGTTGTGAAGTATCTTGTCGAACTGGTCCTGCGGTTTGTCGCCCTTCTTACCGCGCGGTGTGCGATCCATAGTGCCGATAGTGTCGTCAGGCTTACGCTTACGCGTAGGATCCCGCTGGTTGCTGGGCCCTCCACAGTTGTTGTGGCGCTTCCCGTTGTTGTCACTGTTACGACGGGGAAAGCGACTGCGTTCTTGCTCCTCTTCATCTGCCCAGCGCTGCATCATGTCACGTAGGTCTACCACCGTTTTGGGCCGATTACGCCCAAAGTCGCGGTATAGTGACTGGACGGCGATGCCGCTCTGTAAGTAGTCGATGACGTCGTCGTCGGCGACGTTGGGGATGGTGGCTCTTGTGTCGAAGAAGCGCTTGACGTAGGATCTGATTGACTCGCCTTGCTCCTGCTTGATCATGGACAGGGCGTGTCGAGAAGCTACACGGTTTAGCGACCCTTGGAAGTTGTCGATGAAGGCCTTCTTGAGGTCGTCCCACGAGTGAATGGACTCGCGCGCCAAGCTTTCGAGCCACGTGAGGGGTGCGGGCTCCAGGGCCATCGGGAAGTAGAGGACCTTGGTGTTGGTGTCTCCCCCTGCAACACTAACAGCGGTCGAATAAAAACGTAACCATTGAGCAGGGTCTTACTTACCGTCGTACTTCTGGATGTTTGTCGGCTTGAAATCCTTTGGGTACTCGACGTTATCAAACACACTGCTGAGGGCGGGGAAACGATCGGAGTTGTCTGCAAGCTGTGCTATGCGTCTTGCGTTGATGATGTCCCGTGCGTCCACAATGGAATCTGCTACTTCTTCCCTGTTGTTCCCACGGTTGTTGTTGTTGCGGTTTGGCTGAGGGCCAGGAGCTTGATTTGCTTGTGGTTGGCCACCTCTGGGGCGATAACTACTTGTATCTTCTTGATCCTCTTGGTTTCTTCGGTTCTGTTGTTCCTGCTGCTGTTGACGCTGGTGGCCTCCAGGGGTACGGCTTGCTTGAGGTATTACTGTAACAAACATGGCACCATTTATGCCATTTCGAGTGATTTTGGTGATCGTATGACAACACAATCAATGGGACTAATAGTTTTGTTAAGTGAACATTTCTAGATCCCAGGGATGAAGTAAAAAGGCCATACAAAGCAAAACACGAAGAAAGAACTCAAAGAAACGCTGAATTGGACGAGTTCTACTGAAACCAGTAGCAATAGAAGAACTGATGCCCATAGCATCGGTGCATCCGATGGTTGTCGGAAGATCCGACGCCCTGGCATTGGTGCAGGACTGAGCGCGTCTGGAGATCAAGTGAAGAAAGAAGTGAAGCACCGGTTGAACCGACGACTTTAAGATAAGCATCGGTGCATTCAATGTACCATGTTCCAGAGACGATGTCAAGCGAGCAGGAGTGAAGTCTTCAGCACCGGTTGAACCGGTGGTGCGTCGGAGCAATGTGTCGGAGCAATGACGTCAGCAAAGGCAACGGCTACAAAATGATCAAGAGTCACCGGTTGAACCGACACCATAGCATCGGTTCAACCGATGCGTACCAACTCAGTTGCAGAAGCATCAGAGAAGCCAATGGCTAGTTTCAGCTCGTGAGTGACCGGAAGAACCGATGCAGAAGCACCGGAAGTTCCGATGTCCACGCAGAAAAACTGCTAACGGCAACAAAAGGCTAGTTCGACTTGCAGGCCTATATATATGAGCTCCCCCGGCCATTTTGAGTTTGTTGGAGTCCCAAGACATCTCATACACATCCAAGAACACCTCCAAGCCATCCAATAGCAAAAAGATCAAATCCTTAGTCCTTAGCACAAGCTTTGTGAGTGTTAGTGCTAGATTAGCTCTTGAGTGAGTGTACAAGCAAGGTTTAGATCCTTGTGGCTGGTTCTAGAGTGAACCAAAAGTGTATCCCGGTGCGCCGGCCTCCTTGGAGTTTTGGTGGCTCGCCGGCAAGTCTACGACCCTCCAGCTTGGTGTAGAGTGGCATCGATGACATTGTGCGGGGGACGGAGACCCCTCCTTCATGGGCAATCTCCCTTAGTGAAGATCGGGATCAAGGTGACCGTGATTGTGTTCACGGAAGAGACTTGATTGCCGGGAAGCGATACTCTTCGTGAGTGCTTCAACAACGTGCACGTAGGGGCGCCTTTGTGGCAAACCGAACCATAGGATATATCCTCATGTCGAGAGTTCGTTTTCTCTCATCCCTCTCCTTTAACTTCCGCATTTCATATTACAACTTGTGTGCCTTTACTTTCTTAGTGTAGTATCTTTCTAGGATTGGCTATAGATTGCAAAACTCTTTTGGGATGAGGGTTTCACACTAAGGTGAACCGTAGTTGCACATCTAGATAGCTTGTTTTAGTTTAATTTTTGTGCAAACTAGTTGGAGCCATTGGTTAAGGTTTTTAGAGTGCCTAATTCACCCCCTCTCCCTCTTAGACTAGCACCCGATCACTTTCAATTAGTATCAGAGCCGGGGCTCACTTCTCTCACAAAGAAAGCCAATTACATTGTAAAATTTGTATTTACCGGATCATTAGATCGGTAGGCTTCACCACCTAGTGAGTTAGCTCTTAGGGGGAAAGCATGGATCCTTTTAGACCTGCTCCACGGTTCGACGGCACGAGCTTCCAACGATGGAAGGTTTTGATGCAAGCCCATCTCCAAGCGACGGGGCTAAATGTTTGGAGAGTTGTGAGTGAAGGTGTAAAAAATAATGGTCAACAAGAGAAGCAACATGATGTCACCGCTAAATGCATAATTTTGTCTTCTCTTAGTGACAATGTGTTCAATCGTGTTTATTCATGTGAAAATACTAACGAGCTATGGAAGACTATCATTGAGAACCATGAGGGCACGGAGGATGTTGCCAATGAAAGATATCATGTTCTCATTGATAAGCTTAATAGCTTTAAGCAACTTGATAATGAGAATGCCAAATCTATGTACTCACGTTTGAATACTCTTGTGAATGAGATCAATTCCTTAGGTGTGAAGCAAATTGAAGATTTGGAACTCATTCGCAAGACCCTTCACTCACTCCGAAGGCCGGACTATGATTTGGTGACCACAATTCTATATGAGAAAGAGCTCGACACAATGACACCAAATCAAGTCCTCAATAAGGTGATCGCCCATGAGCTACGCAATGACATCAAGACAAAAGCGCCATCTTTTTCACCAACACATAGTGCACTTGCATGCAAGCAACTCAAGAAGTTGAAGAATATGGCCATCAAAGGTAGCTCAAGTGATGAGGAAGAAGAGGATGCAAGAAGCTTCTCAAGTGATGATAAAGAGCCAATACACCCCAACCTCTACAAGCAAGTAAAGAAGATGAACAAATGCTTGAAGGAAATCAACTCAATGGGTATATGGTCTTCCTCAAAGATGGGCCTCACCATCAACTTATGATGGTTGAGAAGAAGTTCAAGAAGAACAAGCAAAAGAAGGAGAAGAAGCCCAAACATGAATCATTTGCCATATTTGGTGAATGAGTTAGCGGTGGTGAAGAATCAAGTGCAAGTTTAAGTGATGAATCAAACAAAAAATTCACCACCCGCATGAGATCATCATCCAACACTTGCTTTATGGGCAAAGGTATGGATAGCGATGTAAGTGATGATGACTCCGACTCTCCTTCAATTGATGAACTTCTTGACCTTATTCATGAGCACCAAAAAGTCATTAAGAAGCAATCAAAAGAAATTAAAAACCTTAATGCTCTCAATGATCTAAATGCTTCTCTTGCTACAAATTTTGAAGATTTGATGTGCAAATTCAAATTGCTTAGCAAGGAGCATGAAGAGCTCAAATTAAAATTTGAGAGCATTAATAATAAGGGAAAATTCGATTCATGCCACCACAACTCCGTGAAATTGGGTGTCATGTTGAAAATCATGCCACTCAATGGCATGATTTTCAACATGAGATCCAATTTCAAGAAATTGTCGTGGCATGGATCCAACTGACCCTAATAATAATAATGACTCTTTGGAAATGAAGCAAACTATTCCTTGTGCAATTCATATCCCTAGGGTAGATGCTTCAACTTCTTGCATTGATTTGATTGATGATTCTGGCTCTAACCCTTGCAATGAGAAATACTATGAGAATGTTATTGTAGAATCATGTGATGATCTCATTGCCAAGGAAAATGATGAGCTCAAGCAAGAAGTGGAAAGGCACATGAAGGACTTGTATATATTGAAGGGCAAAGGCATAGAGAGCAATGTCCAACCTTCTCAAGATAACCGTGAAGACATGGTGAAGAAGCTTGAGAAGGGGTCCACCGTGACTTGCTCAAAGTGCCACAAAGAATACCACAAGTCCAACAAGTGTCCTCAAACAAGGAAGAAGCTTCCAGATGAGAAGAACAAGAAGAAGCTCACAATCAAGAGTTCTCTCATCTACACCAAGCCCAACCGGAGGAACAAAAGCAATAGCACCTCCTATGTGATAAAAAAAAGACCAATGGCAAGGTGGTTGCTCACAAGGTTGGGAAGAAGGAAAGGAGTTGGAACCACTCCATTTGGATGCCCAAGGACATTATCATCAATATGAAGGTGCCTCAAATGGTGTGGGTTCCAAAGGAGACTTGAAGCCCAAGAATGGCATCAGGGGATTTGGAGGCTTAGCTTACAAGTTGAAGTGAAGATTCAAACCAAAGAAGCTAAGCTCACAACTTGGACATTTGTTGCTCAAGTCCTCCATATTAAGTTAATGGTAGCTAGATTTCATTTCAAGCATCATGTAGCTCCATTGCTTGTGCTAGGATGTTTGCATATTGCATCTCCTAGTGTTATATTTGGTGGTTTACTTGTGTCATAATTCTAACCCATGAGCAACCTACATAGTTTGATAAGTGTGTAGAAAATTACACAAGGTTACCCTTCATGGTACATGGACCTCATGAGGTATGTATTTCATATGTGTACCATGAACACAAGCTATAGGGTAAACTTCCCAATTGTGTCAAAATCAATGTGCATACATTTCCTTGGTGATTCAAACACTAAATGCACACATTTAGGGGGAGTTCACTCTATAGTTTGTGATTTTGAGACTAATGTGTCTGCAAGTTTATCTTTTGTAGTCTCACAATGGAGTTAACACTCTAAGAGAATGTTATCCACAATCAATGTGAACAAACAACTCTATTGTGCCGTCGGTGATTGGCCAATAAAATACCTAGGGGTACCAGTTTCGGGGTCCAAGTTACGCGTTGTGGACTGGGGGTCTCTAGAAGAAAAAATAAACAAACGTCTTGATGGGTGGAAAGGGGGCAGACTTAGACTCCTGAATGCCTGTCTAAGTAGCATTCCTATGTACAGCATGTCAATGTACTTGTTGCCAAAAACAGTTCTAAAGAAGATAGATGTGATCAGAAAAAGATTTTTTTGACAAGGAGGCTCACTGAGGAGGAAATATTACCTAGTTAAGTGGAGCAAGATTTGCAAAACTAAAGAAAAAGGGGGACTAGGAATAAAGGACCTGAGGAAAATGAACATTAGCCTACTTTGTAAGTGGTGGTGGAAACTTGAAAAGGGGATGAGATATGGCAAGAGATTGTGAGGAAAAAGTATCTGAGCAGATCTTGTGTCTCTATGGTAAAAAGAAAACAATCCAATTCTCCAGTCTGGAAGGATTTGCTGAAAGTGAAAAATGTATACATGAAAGGGGGGCCGCTAATTTGCGGTCGCCCGGAAGTTCGGGTCCGTACGGTCGATATATCCTAGCACACGTGATTTATACAAATAAAAAAGTTAACCAAAATTATACAAACAATTCTGAACAAAGCTTTGAGAAATAGATTCGAATGAAAAAAACTCTAAACGGAAAGCTTCTGTAAAAGTTTGGGCAAGAATATTTTGAGATCGACAAATTTTGGAGAGAAAAGTCGTGGTGCAAAATTTTTGTGCAAGAAAAAAATTGGGAGCCAAAAAAGTCCAAGCAAAAGATTCTGAGATAGAGAAATTGGAGATAAATGTTTTCACAAAAAATTTCAAGATAAAAAATTAAAGAAACAAAAAATTTGAAGACAAAAATTAGAACACATTAAAGTTTGGACTAGAATATTTTGAGATCCATAAATTTTGAAGAGAAAAGTCGTGGTGCAAAATTTTTGTACAAGAAAAAATTTGGGGGCCAAAAAAGTCGAAGAAAAAGATTCTGAGATGGAAAAATTGGAGATAAATATCCTGACACAAAATTTCGAGATAAAAAAATTCAAAAGAAAAAAAACGTTGAAGATTAAAATTATAAACATAAAAGTTAGAAAAGAGAACGTGAAAATTGAAACTAGGAAAGGCAGGGTATATGTGAAGAGGGTGGCCCACTAGCCCCCCACGTGCGCGGGCAGCGCGTCGACCGCTCCGCGCGGTCGACCGTAAAAACAGCATCGGGACATGAAAGGGAGGAAGATGGTGGTAGGAAAAGGAAATAAAACTGATTTTTGGCAAGATATATGGTGCACGGATGAATATCTGGTTAAAAAATTTGCTGACCTGTTTGATATTTGTCATGAGCAAAAAGTCACGGTGGCTCAGATGGCTCGGCGTGGCTGGAGGCTTACCTTTAGAAGGTGGTTGGGAGAACTCCTGCAGAATAAAATGAGAGATCTAATGGATATCCTTAGGACCTTCGCGGTTAATAATGAGGAGGACTACCCAAAATGGTGTTGGGATAAATCTGGAGATTTTACTGTAAAATCCACCTACAAGCAACTCAGCTGCAATGAAACAGGGGCAGCCTACCGAATGATATGAAGGGCAAAAATCTCTCTGAAAATAAAGATCTGGTTATGGTTGATAGAGCAGAATGCCATTCTCACTAAAGATAATCTAAACAAAGAGAAACTGGTCTGGTGATTCTACGTGTGCTTTTTGCAACATGAATGAGTCGATTGCTCATTTGTTCTTTGAGTGTGACATAGTTAAGTACATGTGGAGCCTGGTGGCCTTTGTTATTGGTGCTGATAACAGACCATCTTCCTTTACTCAATATTGGTACTGGGTAGCTCAATATTTAAAAAATACGTGGGTCTGGCTGCGATTTGTTGGGCCATCTGGAAAACTAGAAATGATATCTGTTTTGAAAAAAAAAAAATCCCATCTCCAACGGAGATAGGCCTGCTAATGGGTTGGGTTGAAATGAGTTTTATGGGGTGATTTTTGAAATGTGATGTGTTTGGATGGGTTAAAATGGGTTGTATTAGTTAATGGGGTGGGTCGGAGCGGGTTCTATATAAATGCGGGTTGGGGCGGGTTGGGGTGAGTTAAAATAGATATTTTTTACAAAATAGTATAACTATATATAAATGTGGGTCCCACGTGAGAGTTTGACTCTGAAATTAAAACCACATGTTTATATCAGAAAATTTTATCAAAATTGACTGAAATTTGTTAGAAATGACTCAGTATGACTGGCAGCTACTCTGTACAAAGCAGTGTGACCAAAACTACATATGGGCCTACATCAAGAGCTGACTTTAGAAATAAAACATCGCGTTTACACTAGAAAATTTTATCGAAATTGACTGAAATTGTCGGAGATGACTCAGTACGTCCGGCAGCTACTTTGTGCAAAGTAGTGTGGCTAGAACTATCTGTGGGCCCCACATGAAGAGCCGAACCCTGGAATTAAAACCTCGCGTTCACACTATAAAAATTTATTGAAATTGACTGAAATTTATTGGAGATGACTCAGTACGACTGTCAGCTTCTTTGTGGAAAGCAGTGTGGTTAGAACTACCTGTGGGCCCAACATGAAGAGCCGGACCCTGAAATTAAAACCTCGCGTTCACACTACAAAATTTTACTGAAATTGACTGAAATTTGTTGGAGATGACTCAGTATGACTGGCAGCTACTTTGTGCAAAGCAGTGTGGCTAGAACTACCTGTAGGCTCCACATGAAGAGCCGAACCCTGTAATTAAAATCTCGCGTTCACACTATAAAATTCTATTGAAATTGACTGAAATTTGTTGGAGATGACTCAGTACAACTGGCAGCTACTCTATGCAAAACAACGTGGCTAGAACTACACATGGGCTCCACATCAAGAGCCGGATCCTGAAATTAAAACCTCGCGTTCACGCTATAAAATTTTATCGAAATTGACTGAAATTTTTAGAGATGAGTCAATATGACTGGCAGATACTCTATGTAAAATAGTGTGGCAAGACATATATGTGGCCTTCACATCAAGTGTAGAACCACTAAATTTCTCTACATAGTAAAATCTATGAGTTTTTATGGGTTACCCGCTTGTAATGGGGCGGGTTGGTTAGAGTTGAGAAATTAACTAATTGAGTTGGATGGGGTTGGATAATTAAATATATTAATTTTGGGTGGAGCTGGGTATGGTGCGGGTTTCAACTCATTAGCAGGTAAACAGAGATAATTTGCTCCGCGGGCTCCTTTATATCTTACTGGGCAGGCTTTCAAGACGAAAGCGGCCGTGAAGAGCTGGAGGTGGGTGCGGGAGCCCCTCAAGGCGTCGGCGCTCTACTTCCACCCACGGGATCACAGCGAAGGGGCAGGCACGGTGCAGCTGAAGTGATGAGGCTTCGTTAGCATGCTGATATGCTTCTGTTTTTGCTAGTGTGGTCAAGGTGGCCTTCTGTAGCCCTCTTTCCAATGAGACTGTCCTTGTATGGTTTTTCTGTAGCGTGAGCGCTCTTTCGCGTGGACTCTTTTTTATTTTGCTTAATCCTGCTGCTCTCCCTTTCTTGGGGGGAAGCTGAATCTACGGTGAAAGTGATCGGGTGCTCTAGCCTAAGAGGGGGAGGGGGTGAATTAGGCACTAATAAAAACTTAGACCTATGGCTCCAACTAGTTTGCACAAAGCTTAAACTAAAACAAGCTATCTAGATGTGCAACTAGGTTGTTCTAGTGTAAAACCCCTATCCCAAAAGAGTTTAGCAACCTATAGCCTTTCCTATCAAGAAACTATTCTATGAAAGTAAAGGCATACAAATTACTAGAAAGAAATGCGGAAGCTTAAAGAGCGGGATAGGAGATAGCAAACTCTTGACGCGGGTGTTTATCCCGTGGTTCGGTTAGCCACAAAGGCACACCTACATCCACGTTGTTGTAGCACTCACTAAGAGTATTGCTACTCGGCCACCAAGTCTCTTCCGTGAACACAATCACGGTCACCTTGGCCCCGGGTTCCACTAAGGAGCTTCTCCACAAAGGATGGGGGTCTCCACGTCCCCCGCACAAAGGTGTCGTCGCCGCTCCACACCAAGTCGGAGGGTCGATGACGTTGCCGGCGAGCTCCACGCTCCAAGGTGCCGGCACACCAAGCTCTTGTTTTGGTTCACTAATGAACCACAGCACAAAGGCTCTAAGCCTTGCAAACTCACTCACTAAGAGCTAATCCTTTACACAACACTCTCAAAGTGTGCTAAGGGCTAAGGATATGATCTTGATGCTTTTGTATGGCTTGGAGATGTTCTTGGGTGTGTGTGGGATGTCCAGCAACTCCAGCAATCTTCAAATGGCCGGGGTGAGGCGTATATATAGGCCACCAAGTCTTGTAGCCGTTGCTCCAACGGTTAGCTGAAAATCTGCGTACCACCGGAAGAACCGATGCCTCTTGGCAGGGTAGCGTCGGTTCATCCGGTCACTCATAACACGAAGTAGCCGTTGGACTCCTGATGGCTGACGCAGAGACCACCGGTTGAACCGATGCTTTGCACCGATGCCTCACCGGTTCAACCGGTGCTGAAGGAATCTTCTCCTGGACGCTGACGTCATTACACCGGTGGTATGCACCGATGCACCGTCGGTTGAACCGGTGCTGAAGAAACTTCTTCTGGGCACTTGACATCGTCTCTGGTACAAAGGACGGCCATTGCACCGATGCCCTATTTTAGACCGTCGGTTCAACCGGTGCCTATAGGCTGACTTGGCTTCGATTCCCTTCTGCACCAAAGTATCAAGGCGTCGGTTCTTCCGACTACCATCGGATGCTCCGATGCCCTGGCGTCGGTTCTTCCGGTGCTCCTGAATCGAAGAGCTTTCAGGGCGCTGCCCTGAGACCCGCGAGGGGCGGCTCCCCCTCGACCCCCGTCCGCTAACCGGGTAGCGGAACCCCCGTAGGGGCAGTCCATCGGGCCTTGCTACGCCTATCTTCTCTTTCTCTTTGTCATCACTTGAACCTAAAAGCCTGAGAATGATTATCTTAACAATCATATTAGTCCAAGTGTTGTGTTGTCATTCGATCACCAAAATCACTCGAAATGGCATCAATGGTGCCATGTTCGTTACATGCGGTCGACCGTTTCTTCCGTCTCCAGCGGTCGATCTCTCCAACAGATCCCACGTCATGGGTGTGGCGGAACCACCCAAACTAACTGGGCCCGGGTGCACTGATCTTTGCTACTAGGCAACTCTGACCCAAATCGGCACGCACCGGTAGTTCCTCGAGCGAAGCCTCGATTAAAGCCACGCTATTCCAGGATCAGCAGACAACACTCACACGAAGGTGAGCCCAGAGATTATAATACAGAACATTTCATACATCTCAGAGTGATTGCAGCACAAAGAAAATTTATTACAAACCAGGTTCAGAATAGTAAAGCACTACAGAGTTCCATCTACTAAAATTATTCAAGTCTCATTGTTCAGCGGAAGCATTAAAAGATAACTAGCGAAATAACGTGACGCATCGATAAAGCCCGTACGAAAGCGTCACTCAGTGGGAGGGTGGTCAGCACCAGCTGAAGGGCCATCCCACTCAACAGACCAACCCGAAGGCAAGGTGCACGGCCAAGTAAGACTTGCAAACAGATCCTCGAAGTTAGTACCTGAAAAATAGTGGCACAAGTAAGGCTGAGTACACTAATACTCAGCAAGACTGACCCGTCTCCGGATATAACATAGTCCGATAACTAGACATGCAAGGCTTTTTGGTTGGTGGGGTTGTTTTGCCAAACACGCCACTAAGAATTGATCCTTATTTTCAGATTTTAATTAGTCATCTTCCAGTTGGATTAACCATTCTAAGTTTGCAACTAACTCTACACAAACATGGTAGAGCAACCATTTAATCAACCAGCAGTATTATCATTATCATGTTCCACTTGTTACTCTGTGTGACCGAAAACATTAAGCAATCTCATGCCGTGAGAGACGGACGATTCCGAATCAAATTTCAACCTGGCCAGGGGAACCTAGACCACACGCATGGGGATTGATTTCGCTCCCGCCCACGCTACAATTCCGCTTTCTTTCCGGTCCGTGGATCCGGCACACCCTCCCCGACTACAGAGCCCGACGTCTCTGCACCCGTACGTCGCGACAAAAATATAAACCCTACTTCTACCAGGAGGGTGCGAGATCGTTCCACTCGCCGGTCCAATCAGGTACTTAAGCTTACTGATTACCATATTTCTCGGTATGTGGCTAGTACTTTCAAACGCTTAACGAAATGAGCCACACACCGCGACCTTAGCCATTTTTTGACTACACCAGCAGGGTATCTCAACTACACAACCCCGCCCGTTGTCCTTATATTTCAGCAGGAATTAAAGTCAGTAAAGTTCCTATTTGATCGCGAGAGGCAGGAAACCCTCGGCTTCTACCGTACCTAATTAGCATGGCAACTAGTTGATAAAAAGATCCGGGATCAAACATTGGTACCTAGGGATCATGAATCTAAGGTTTTCGATCAACGCCTAGAACACTTAAATGCAGGAACAGAAATATTACAATACAAAATAAAATAGATGGATGGATAATAATTCGGAAAATAGTGGGATTATGCTCCGGGGCTTGCTTCTTGGGCATTGTCATGCAGAAAAGCCTCTGGGGCTTGGCCCAGGTCTTGAGACAAGTTAGCACAATTCAAATTGACCTCCTGATCCAAACAAGAGTCCGCGGGCACCAATTCGTAGTCCCCGTCCGCGAGATTAACCGCTTCTATATGCAATGCGAGATTATGAGTTACTCATGGACAAAAATTTTCTTTCCATCACGATAAAGTTGTAGTTCAACAAAAGTCAATTTAGTGATGATTTCCACATTTCATTTCCTGGGCAGTCATTTATAGAGTAGTAACCATAATTATGTTTCTTCATGAAGGTGTGTGGGTTTGTTTTTCCTTTCCAAATTTAAAACATAGCATGCTTTCATTATTTCATAACAACAATTCTACTCATGAGCTAGTGATGGAAAAACTAAAGTAACACAGATCCAAATTTAAGTATGTATGGTAAAAATTTCAGGTTCTAACCATAGAGCAATTACCACTACTATCCATGTAAGTAGATTACTCTAGTTGCTTCACCTTTTTGCACAGAACGTTTTGTATGGGTTCTGATTCTACAAATTTTACGAGAGCAACTTTATAGCATACACTCAGTACTTTAATTTTTCCAGATTTTATACACTTATACAGCAGAGGTGACAAAAAGAACAAATTTAGCAAGCTTTTAACTAAGATTAATTATACAGAGAGTTACATTAGGGATATCGTTCTCAAATTTTTACCAGAGCCTATTCATAAGCTAAACCTACTGCAAAAAAAAAATTCAATATTTATATCAACATGATAAATTAGTTATGCAGTTAACTTAACATGAGTTAGCATAAATTTCTCACTGTTCATTTGACCAGTACTACATGTGAACTTTTTATTACAGATAGAGCATACTTTAAACAAGAACATGTCCAAAGGTCATGATCAGTTATGGTGCAGTTTACTCAGAACTAAAGTGAGACTTAGTAAGTATGATTACTAAGTAAAGATAAACTTAGTAACTGCAGCTCAAAATTTTTAGGCAGGACCACAGAACTAAAGTGAGACTTCAGAAATAAATATAAATTTTTTTGAGCATATGAAATATATATGATGAATTAAGTTAATTAAACAAGTATAAAACATGGTATATAGCAAATGAACTCTAATAAATCTGAAATTTAAGTATTAACAAGGTTTAAGTTAAACATCTACGCAGTAAAAAATTACAGAGCAAGTTCATGTATATCTTTTCCAAAATTAATTCAGGAAAGTCAACAACAGATTAGAGAATCTTGATTGTTCCAACATGATAACTGTTTTGGTTGGGTGCCATATTTTTACTGTCAGCTTAATATTCTATTAGTGTTAACATATTCAAAAATCAAGTTCATTTGTTGAGTAGAACTTCCTGAACATGCATAGGGTGATTTTCTTATTCTTTTCCCCAGATTAAATTTGGTAGAGTTTCTGCAAATGTGACTGTTACAAAACTTGTAGATCTTGTTACAAGGATTCCAGATCAGTTGAGTTTGCATTTTTATGATTTTTCTGTGATTTGTTTAGCATTTTAGAAGTTCACTGCCATACACTGGAATTCTTGCAAACATACCCTTGAACAAAAAAAAAGAAATTACAACCGGGCCCTTCGCCGGCCTTCTCCGCCGCTGCAGCTCGCCCGGTGGTGTTCTGCTAGGCAGGGCTTACCGGGGCTGCAACGGGGAGGCGCGTGGGAGAGTAGAGATCGAGGAACACCTACCCTGGTCGGCGTTCGAGTGCTCGGTGCACGGAATCGAGCTCGTCGGCGTCAATGGCGGAGCGGATGTTCGGGTCGCCGGCGTTGTTGGTGAAGGAGGGCTCGGGGTAGGGGAACAGGGCGCGCACGAGCACCGCGAGAGCGTGAGGATGCTCCTAGGGTAGCTATCGTGCTCGGTCTCCCTCTGGGCTGGCCGGTCCGCGGTGAGCCCGAGCTCGCCGGCGGCGGCGCAGAAGGGGAAACGGTGACGGAAAGGGTCTGGGTTCGATTCCGCACGCGTGGAGCTTAAATGGAGGGTGGAGAAGCTTGTGGGGTGGTCGGATGGAGCAATGCAGGGCCGGGGTGGCTGGTCCGCGCGAGCTAGATCTCGCCGGCCATGGCGGACGGCGGGAGGAGGAAGAAGGGGGAGAAGCCGCGCAACGGCGGGGCTCTGGGGGTCTTTATAGGCCAGAGAGCACCTGGGCGAGTGGAGTGGTGCCTGGGGAAGGCTGATTCGGTCCGGGGTGGCTCGACGGCGGGCTGTCGGAGCGAGCGGGCGTCGTGTCGGCTCGGGAGAGCGCTTGGGACACGTGTGAGCGGGGGAAGGTGCCAAGGGGCAAGCCAGGTGGCGCTGGAGGGCTCACCGTGTCCATTTGGCCATGGACGCGCCATGGACGAGGTCCACCGGCGGCGTACGGCGGGCGGCGGGCGAAACAGAGGAACCAGGAGGAGAGAGATGGAGGTGAGGGCATATCTGCGATTTCTGAAAATTCAGGGACCTCTCGGTAAACTAAAAATATCTCCTACTCGGAGGGCTCAAAAGAAAAAGTGTTGAATACCAATTTTGCATAACTTTTCAAGATCTACAACTTTCGTGTTATGCAAATTTTCATTCAAAACTCACATTTTGAACTATTTGTAAATTTGCAAACTTGCACAAAAGGGCTTTGGTTTTATTCAGTTTTTGATTTGTTTTTGGCTGAAGTTCAATTGAGCACATGTCCATTGAAGTACCTCTCATGAGCCAACTAAAATTTTGTGCACATTTTTTAATCGAAATTTGAGTAGTTTTTCACTCCTTTTTCTTTCTCCTTTAATTTCTTTTGTATACTTTGACTTTTATTTGACCCCTTTTCTTTGAATTAATTTTCCCCACCTTTCTTTTAAGTTTAAGTAAGGTACAGTGATGTTGTTTAAGTGTACTGACACCCGAGGTGTCACAACCTACCCCCCTTAAAAAGAATCTCGCCCCGAGATTGGATGATTGAAAATTAGGTAGGGAAGTGATATACCTGAGGTGGAGCTAAGAAAACCCGGATAATGTCGATTAAGATAATCTTCCGTCTCCCAGGTGACTTCTTCTTCAGTGTGATGAGACCACTGAATTTGATACATTTTTACCACCTTTCGACGAGTACCTCCATCTTTTTGATCTAGAATTCTGAGTGGATATTCGGTATAAGAGAGATCGGGCTCCACTAAAATTTCTTGTTGATCGATGATTTCAGTAGGAACTCGAACACATTTCTTGAGTTGGGATATGTGGAAAACATTATGGATGGCGGCGAGTCGTGAAGGAAGTCGCAAACGATAAGCCATGGGTCCACATTCTTCAATGATTTCATATGGCCCGACATAGCGAGGTGCTAGCTTACCCTTGACGCCGAAATGTTGGACGCCTCGAGTTGGTGATACCCGTAAATAAACATGGTCACCAACCATGAAATTCAAAGGATCCCTTCTTTTATCAAAATAACTCTTTTGCCGAGACTGGGCTGCTCGGAGATTGGCTTGTACTATTTTTACTTTTTCCTCAGCCTCGACCACCAATTCGGGTCCAAATATTTGACGTTCTCCAGTCTGGGACCAACTCAAAGGAGTTCGACACCGTCGACCATATAAGGCCTCAAAGGGTGCCATCTTCAGATTGGCCTGATAGTTGTTGTTATAAGAAAACTCAGCCAATGATAAACATTTGTCCCAGTTCTTGTCATAATGGATGACACATGCTCGAAGCATATCCTCAAGAATTTGATTCACCCTTTTGGTCTGTCCATCAGTCTATTGATGGTAAGCTGAGCTTCGAATTAATTTTGTTCCGAGAGCCTCTTGGAGTTGCTCCCAAAACCTTGCCACAAACTGAGGACCACGATCCGAGATAATCGTTTTGGGTATACCGTGTAGACAGACAATCCGATCGATATAGATTTCAGCATATTTCTTGGCTCGATATTCCGTATGCACTGGAATAAAATGAGCGGTCTTTGTGAGCCTATCGACGATGAACCAAATGGAATCATGATGTTGAGAGGTATTTGGTAAGCCCACGATGAAATCCATACTGATATCTTCCCATTTCCAAGACGGAATTGGTAGAGGTTGGAGAGTGCCAGCAACTTTCAAGTGACTAGCTTTCACTCTCTGACATGTGTCACACCCTGCGACATATTTGGCAATCTCTCTCTTCATGCGAGTCCACCAAAAATTTTGTCTGAGATCTTGGTACATCTTGGTGCTACCCGGATGAATGGAGAATTTAGAGAGATGTGCTTCGTCCAGGATTTGTTTTCGCAGCTCATGATTTTTGGGAACGACTAAGCGATCCTCGAACCACAAAATTCCTTTATGGTCCACTCGGAAACACTTGTATTTATTTTCACCTTCTACTACTTTCTGCTTGATGATACCAACACTTTTGTCATGTAATTGTGCCATGATGACCTTGTCATAAAGTGTCGGTTCCACCGAAATATGATTCAAAGAGCCCTGAGGAATGATTTCCAATTTCAGCTTTTGCATTTCAGCACACAATGTGTCATTATATGACTCCACTGAAAGGCAATTGCAGTGAACCATACGACTGAGCGCATCAGCTACGACATTGGCTTTGCCCGGATGATAATGAACTTCCAGGTCATAATCTTTGATTAATTCCAGCCATCTTCGTTGCCTCATATTCAGCTCACTTTGGGTGAAAATATATTTGAGACTCTTATGATCGGTATAGATATTGCAATGTGTGCCCATAAGATAATGTCTCCAAATCTTGAGAGCATGAATAACGGCGGCTAGTTCAAGATCATGAGTGGGATAATTTAGCTCGTGTGGCCGAAGAGCTCGGGAAGCATATACTATAACCCGATTGTCCTGCATTAGAACACAACCAAGACCAGTACATGAAGCATCACAATAAACATTGTAGGGTTTATTGTTGTCAGGTTGAGCCAAGACTGGTGCTGTGGTTAGATGTGCTCTCAATGTATGGAATGCTTCATCACACTTCGCATCCCATTTAAACTTGACATCCTTCCTTAGTAGTTCTGTCATGGGTTTTGCAATTCTAGAGAAGTCCGGAATAAATCTGCGGTAATATCCCGCCAAGCCGAGAAAACTGCGAATCTGATGAACTAAAGTAGGAGGTTTCCAGTCCATCACTTCTTGTACTTTGCTAGGATCAACTGAGATGCCTTCACTGGATATAGTGTGACCCAGAAATTTGACTGTGTCCAACTAGAATTCACACTTGGAGAATTTTGCGTACAGCTTATGATCTCTGAGACATTGAAGAACAATGCGCAGATGTTGTTCATGTTCTGCCTCATTCTTGGAATAGATCAGAATGTCGTCGATGAAAACCACGACAAACTTGTCAAGTTCCGGCATGAATACCGAGTTCATAAGATACATGAAATAAGCTGGAGCATTGGTGAGACCGAAAGACATAACCAAATATTCATAGAGGCCATATCTGGTTGAGAAAGCGGTCTTGGGAATATCACAAGGCCGGATTTTAATTTGATGATACCCCGAACAAAGATCAATCTTGGAGAAGATCTTTGCTCCAGCCAACTGATCAAATAGTACATCAATGCGGGGAAGTGGATATTTATTTTTGATGGTCACCGCATTGAGAGGCCGGTAGTCAACAGACAACCTCAGACTGTCATCCTTTTTCTTTACGAACAATGCTGGACAGTCCCAAGGTGAAGCACTTGGGCGAATATAACCCTTGTCTAGAAGTTCTTGCAGCTGGATTTTTAGTTCGGCCAATTCTTTAGGCGGCATTCGGTACGGCCTTTTTGAAATAGGTGCTATACTGGGCTGAAGTTCAATGACAAATTCGATATCCCGGTCTGGCGGCATACCAGGTAAATCGTCCGGGAACACATCTGCATATTCACGGATGACTGGAATATCTTCGAGACGAATATCTTTCATGGCATAGGCACAAGAGTTGTTGCATTGATGATGAGGTAAATATAGAACCGAATGACCATGAGTTGGAGAATTTATTTCAACGGCTCGGGAAGAGATATCTAACAATACCCCATGTCTTTTCATCCAATCCATTCCCAGAATAATGTCCATACCTTCTAGTGGCAATAAAATTAATGTGGTAGGAACGGTTTTACTACCCAAACTAAGTGGCGCATTATTAATGATTTGGTTTGATGCGACTTTACCACCCGGAGTAGATATCATGAATGACCCTTTCGTGTGACAAAAATCTAGCCCAACCCTTGCTCCGAATTTAGAACTAATGAAGATATGAGATGCACCAGAATCGAATAAGATAACTGCGGGGTGACGGTTTATGAAGAATGTACCCAACATAATTGGTGCTCCCTCAGGAAGGTCAGCAAGGCTGGTGAAGTTAAGTCAGCCCTGCCTGACTTGAATGGTTTGCCTCTTGCCCTTGTTCTGATCATTTCTGCGAGAAGCCTGCCCTTGAGATTGTCCCGCCTGGGGGTACATCTTGGCAAAGTGATCCGGACTCCCGCATCTAAAACATCGGTTATTGTTGTCAGGGCGAGCGGATTGCTGAGTATTTGGCCTAGGGCCGGTCTGCTGCTGCTGAGGTGCAAATCGAGCTTGCTGAGGAAACCCGATTCGAGTCTGCTGCTGCTGTTGAGGAGGCCGAATAATCCAACGCCCTGGCTGAGGGGCCTTCTGAGAGGGTGCGGGTGGGTTATTCTTCACAATGTGATACCTCGGTGCAGAAGCACTCGAGGGTCCAGCAAGTGCCTTGCGCTTCTTTTCAGCGCGGTGTGCAGAAATAAGATCCTCCTGAGAGATAGGCATATTCACCAATCCATTGAAAGAGTTCGCACGGACAAGATTTAGCCTTTCTTGTAACTTGGTGCTAAGGCCTCGACGGAAGCGTTCACGCTTCTTAGCATCGGTATCCGTGTGATGTCCAGCATATTGACACAATTGATTGAATACTTGGGCATACTGCACCACAGTACGAGTGCCCTGAGTTAAAGCCAAGAACTCGTTGAGCTTACAGTCAAGAAGTCCAGCTGGAATATGATGATCCCGAAAAGCCATTTTGAACTCATTCCAATTCACCACATGATCAGCCGGTAACATCCCGTGGTAATGATCCCACCACATACGAGCTGATCCGCGAAGCTGCTGCGCGGCGTAGCGAGTCTTGTTCGATTCGGAACAAGGAGTAGTCAATAGAGAAAACTTGGACTCGATTGTGCGAATCCAAGCGTCCGCGTCTAGAGGCTCATCCGCTTTATTGAACAGCGGAGGCTGAGTACTGAGGAAATCATGGTAACTCGCTTCTTGTGCTTGATGAGCATGATGCCCACCCCGCGATTGATGCTGAGCTTGAACCAACTGCCGCAAAATTTCCGTCTGGGCGGCAAGAACCTCAGCGATACCCACTGGTGGAGGAGGTGGAGGTGGATCGCCATTCCCCCCGGCTCCAAAACCACTAGGGGTGCCTCGAGTTGATCCAACCATCTGAAATGTGAGTACTTTTGTATTAGGCTCAACATTATCATCATTTCAAATGGAACATACAACTCAAAATGACATGGAAGTAATGGAAATCGCTTAAATCATGTTGTGCAGCAAAACCAGTGATACAAAATCGCTCATAACTGGAGTTATATACATGATATAAACTTGAAACTTTTACAGGAGATAGATAAGTTCATGAGCTACAACTTTGGTAGTCATCACAAAGTCAGATTTCCAGAGTAGGTTAGTCGAAAAATTCATTTACTCCTCTGGTTTTTCTGTTCTACAGAAAACAGAGCTTCTGTAATTTGCGATTATCTCCTGCGATACAAATCCCTTTGAGCTGAATTTTTTTGAGAATTTCCCTAATGAAATTTGGAACAACTTTGGTATTCAACTCAGGAGCTAAATCAGAAAGGAAAAGAGAATAAAAATTCGAACTAGCTGCTGCATTCAGCTTTTCACAGATCACCGATATTTCACATTAGTAGCACTAGAGGTTCATTACATTCATCATCCTCTCATTTCTACTTGGTTACTTCTAACATCAGTACTAAGGGGGTTACTCAACTCTAAGTTAGCCTAGTAGCCATGATCCAAAAGTAGGCTACACTAAGAGGAGTCTACAAAAGCTAAGAAAACAGCGCCTCGGTCTACATGTTGACCGATGCCTCACTCGCCGCGGGAGTGTGAACCTCAACCGGTGCGGGCTGCGGCGCTTGGTCCTCGGAGTCCATCTCCGAGACGCCCTCGATCTCCTGGGGCTCGTCCTCAGCATCCACCTGCATCTCGTCAGGTGGTGCGTGAAGGGCATCCTGCGCGTGCTGTATCTCGTGGAGCTGCCCCTGGGCCTCGTCCAACTCAAGCTGCAGGTCGTGAAACTGGTCCTCCAGGAAGTTGATCGTAGCGTCACGATTCATCACCGTGTCCTGAAGCTCGTGAACCTGGCCGTGGAGCTGGGCAATAAGAGTAGCCCTGCTCTCGAGCTCGGTACTCGCCTCCTGAAGCTGCCCATCTCTCAGCTGGACCGCCAGGTGCAAGGCCTGAGCATGGTCCACCAACTGAGCGACGGCGTAACTCTGGTAAGTGTGAAGTCTATAGAGACCGTCCAAGCACATCGCTGTCGTCCAAAGTGCCCCGACCGGGTCAAGGGTAGCGACCACGTCCACGTGAGCCATCCGGTCGAGCCAAAGCGGGTCTGTCGGGTCAGGTGCAGGGAACAACCCGAACGCGGTCAGAACCACCTCCAGTCCAGAGGGTGCGAAGAGCAAAAAGTGGTCATCGCCCTCATGGCGATAAGCTCCCAAGTGTCCAGCAGGTAGTGACCGACCATCTGAGTCACGATCGGCTCCCACCCGTTGAGCGGGTGCTACAGGATCACCATCGCCACACTGCAGCGACGAACTCCGTCCTCCACAAACTCGTGGCCATCGTAAATCGGTGGCTGGAGGTAAGCGGCTGCATTCAAAAGCTCCCAAAGACGGCGAGAAAACCCGTCCCAGTGCAAGCAAGTGGAGTGCACGTGCCCCTGCGCGTCAACCACCAGCAGCTCTTCCATCTGTCCCATCAAAAGACCGATGGATCAGCTGATGGTAAACAAGGAATCGCTGACTCTGGATAGTGAAAGAAATTGCCAAAATGATAGATAATATGCTCCGAAAATTCTCAAAAATTTACACAAGATCCCTATGAGATTAAGGAACGATTCATCTAGTCATCACTATGATCAATTCGGACTCCAAGGGGGCGATATGCTCAGGTTTTCAGAATGACGTCAACCAGGAAAACTGGGTGTCCAGAGAGGGTGTATTTTGACCATAACTCTCAAACCAACTGTCTAACATTATTAAAATTTTTATGGTAAGATTATCACTTAGTTTTCTACAACTTTCATGTTGAACGATTTTTTGTTTGAATAACTTATGGAGGTCGAAAAATTTCAGTTGTACAGACTGTTCAGAGTTAACAGTTTTACACAGGGTTGATCTAAAATCATAAATACCAATCTAGGAGGCTTCAAAAATTCTCAAAATTTTGCAAGAGCTTGATAACTTAGGGAACATAATTTCGTCTTACTACCCCAAGTTAATTTGAATAATTTAACAGAGGGTTGAAATTTGTGTAAACCAATTTCTCTGAATTTGCAGACTATCTAGATGCTCCTTAAGATAGGTTTTTAGCCGATTTGATTGGGATTTCTTTCAAAGATTTCTTTGTTAACTATTTTGAGGATGAATGCATAACCTATCCGTGCTCACCAAGGAAAATAATTGCCAAGTAACCTTGGTCTTACGCAAATGACTTTGGTGGCATACATATTACGTCTCTCACTATGTAGCTACTTGATATAGCTAGATAGCCTAGAATTCGATTTCGAGTTAGCGTACCTGCAGAAAATTGACAATATATAGATTGAATCTTCCGTGCCAGCACTCACGAAAGCGTTTCATACATTACCGATCACTATAGAACCGGCATCCATATAATTACCTCCGTATGGACAACATTAAGCATACGTCATCGAAACAACGTATTAACTGAGTACCGTCTTTGACGGGGAATTGAATTCCAATTTCGAACCATTACTCCCCATATAATCAACCGAAGTTGGTATATGGGCAGCAGCTCAAGTAGGGCACTGCTTGAGCTCCAGCGTTCAGCTCACATCACCGACGGGAAGGTCAGACTCCCTCAGCTGACTGAGTAAGCATACCTCCGTGGCGACGATGTAGTTGCAAAATTTAAATTACAGAATTTAAATACTGAAAAGTAAAGTGCTGGAAGTCAGCCATACAATATAAGCCACCTGATTATACCCATAATATTCCCTAGGTCTTTACGTCCTAGACTTGTCCTTGGAGATCCTAAACTCTTTCAAAACTCTAGTAGTTTTGAAGTCAAGTTTTAATTTGTTATTTTGAAAACCGAGGCTGTCATCTCTGATGCCAGCTGTGGCGGAACCACCCAAACTAACTGGGCCCGGGTGCACTGATCTTTGTTGCTAGGCAACTCTGACCCAAATCGGCACGCACCGGTAGTTCCTTGAGTGAAGCCTCGATTAAAGCCACGCTATTCCAGGATCAGCAGACAACACTCACATGAAGGTGAGCCCAGAGATTACAACACAAAACATTTCATACATCTCAGAGTGATTGCAGCGGAAAGGAAATTTATTACAAACCAGGTTCAGAATAGTAAAGTACTACAGAGTTCCATCTACTCAAATTATTCAAGTCTCATTGTTCAGCGGAAGCATTAAAAGATAACTAGCGAAATAACGTGAAGCATCGATAAAGCCCGTACGAAAGCGTCACTCAGTGGGAGGGTGGTCAGCACCAGCTGAAGGGCCATCCCACTCAACAGACCAACCCGGAGGCAAGGTGCACGGTCAAGTAAGACTTGCAAACAGATCCTCGAAGTTAGTACCAGAAAA
The DNA here is from genome assembly GCF_016808335.1 of Panicum virgatum. Taxonomy (NCBI): domain Eukaryota; kingdom Viridiplantae; phylum Streptophyta; class Magnoliopsida; order Poales; family Poaceae; genus Panicum; species Panicum virgatum. Next base: position 27,207,546 of record NC_053141.1, on the reverse strand, counting down.
ACAGTGCCACAAGCAAGGCTGAGTATACTAATACTCAGCAAGACTGACCCGTCTCCGGATATAACATAGTCCGATAACTAGACATGCAAGGCTTTTTGGTTGGTGGGGTTGTTTTGCCAAACACACCACTAAGAATTGATCCTTATTTTCAGATTTTAATTAGCCATCTTCCATCTGGATTAACTATTCTAAGTTTGCAACTAACTCTACACAAATATGGTAGAGCAACCATTTAATCAACCAGTAGTATTATCATTATCATGTTCCACTTGTTACTCTGTGTGACCGAAAACATTAAGCAATCTCATGGCGTGAGAGGCGGACGATTCCGAATCGAATTTCAACCTGGCCAGGGAAACCTAGACCACACGCATGGGGATCGACTTCGCTCCCGCCCACGCTACATTTCCCCTTTCTTTCCAGTCCGTGGATCCGGCACACCCTCCCCGACTACAGAGCCCGACGTCTCTGCACCCGTACGTCGCGACAAAAATATAAACCCTACTTCTACCAGGAGGGTGCGAGATCGTTCCACTCGCCGGTCCAATCAGGTACTTAAGCTTACCGATTACCATATTTCTCGGTATGTGGCGAGTACTTTCAAACGCTTAACAAAATGAGCCACACACCGCGACCTTAGCCATTTTTTGACTACACCAGCGGGGTATCTCAACTACACAACCCCGCCCGTTGTCCTTATATTTCAGCAGGAATTAAAGTCAGTAAAGTTCCTATTTGATCGCGAGAGGCAGGAAACCCCTCGGCTTCTACCGTACCTAATTAGCATGGCAGCTAGTTGATAAAAAGATCCGGTATCAAACATTGGTACCTAGGGATCATGCATCTAAGGTTTTCGATCAACGCCTAGAACACTTAAATGCAGGAACAGAAATATTACAATACAAAATAAAATAGATAGATGGATAATAATTCGGAAAATAATTCAGTAAAAAATTACAGAGCAAGTTCATGTATATGTTTTCCAGAATTAATTCAGGAAAGTCAACAACAGATTAGAGAATCTTGATTGTTCCAACATGATAACTGTTTTGGTTGGATGCCATATTTTTACTGTGAGCTTATTATTCCATTAGTGTTAACATATTCAAAAATCAAGTTCATTTGTTGAGTAGAACTTCCTGAACATGCATAGGGTGATTTTCTTATTCTTTTATCCAGATTAAATTTGGTAGTTTCTGCAAATGTGACTGTTACAAAACTTGTAGATATTGTTACAAGGATTCCAGATCAGTTGAGTTTGCATTTTTACGATTTTTCTGTGATTTGTTTAGCATTTTAGAAGTTCACTGCCATACACTGGAATTCTTGCAAACACACCACTGAACGAAAAAAAGAAATTACAACCGGGCCCTTCGCCGGCCTTCTCCGCCGCTGCAGCTCGCCTGGTGGTGTTCTGCTAGGCAGGGCTTACTGGGGCTGCAACGGGGAGGCGCGTGGGAGAGTAGAGATCGAGAAACACCTACCCTGGTCGGCGTTCGAGTGCTCGGTGCACGGTATCGAGCTCGTCGGCGTCAATGGCGGAGCGGATGTTCGGGTCGCTGGCGTTGTAGGTGAAGGAGGGCTCGGGGTAGGGGGAACGGGGCGCGCACGAGCACCGCGAGAGCGTGAGGATGCTCCTAGGGTAGCTGTCGTGCTCGGTCTCCCTCTGGGCTGGCCGGTCCGCGGTGAGCCCGAGCTCGCCGGCGGCGGCGCAGAAGGGGAAACGGCGACAGAAAGGGTCTGGGTTCGATTCCGCGCGCGTGGAGCTTAAATGGAGGGTGGAGAAGCTTGTGGGGTGGTCGGATGGAGCAATGCAGGGCCGGGGTGGCTGGTTCGCGCGAGCTAGATCTCGCCGGCCATGGCGGACGGTGGGAGGAGGAAGAATGGGGAGAAGCCGCGCAACGGCGGGGCTCTGGGGGTCTTTATAGGCCAGAGAGCACCTGGGCGAGTGGAGTGGCGCCTGGGGAAGGTTGATTCGGTCCGGGGTGGCTCGACGGCGGGCTGGCGGAGCGAGCGGGCGGCGCTGCGCATGGCGGGGCGTCGTGTCGGCTCGGGAGAGCGCCTGGGACATGTGTGAGCGGGGGAAGGTGCCAAGGGGCAAGCCAGATGGCGCTGGAGGGCTCCCCGTGTCCATTTGGCCGCGGACGCGCCGTGGACGAGGTTCACCGGCGGCGTACAGCGGGCGGCGGGCGAAACAGAGGAACCGGGAGGAGAGAGATGGAGGTGAGGGCATATCTGCGATTTCTGAAAATTCAGGGACCTCTCGGTACACTAAAAATATCTCCTACTCATAGGGCTCAAAAGAAAAAGTATTGAATACCAATTTTGCATAATTTTTTAAGATCTACAACTTTCGTGTTATGCAAATTTTCATTCAAAACTCACATTTTGAACTATTTGTAAATTTGCAAACTTGCACAAAAGGGCTTTGGTTTTATTCAGTTTTTGATTTTTTTTTGGCTGAAGTTCAATTGAGCACATGTCCATTGAAGTACCTCTCATGAGCCAACTAAAATTTTGTGCACATTTTTGAATTGAAATTTGAGTAGTTTTTCAGTCTTTTTTCTTTCTCCTTTAATTTCTTTTGTATACTTTGACTTTTATTTGACCCCTTTTCTTTGAATTAATTTCCCCCACCTTTCTTTTAAATTTAAGTAAGGTACAGTGATGGTGTTTAAGTGTACTGACACCCGAGGTGTCACAATGGGACCCACCACCCACTCCCACCTTCTGGATCTTCCCGCACTCCCACCTGCTCCTTTCCCCCCTCCCCTCCCCTCCCGATCCAATCCCGCTGACTCCGCCCCTCCCTTTTTCCGATCCCCTCTTCCTCTTCCCCACTCCGAGCGGCAACGGCGGGCAGCAGTTGGCGGAGGCGGCTCCTGGCGCGGCGGCGCGCTCACTTCCCTCCCCATTCCCTTTTTCCCTTTCCTTCCACACTGCCTGCTCTCTCCATGGTGGCGGCGGGATAGAGGCGGCCCGGCGGTGGGCCTGCCTCGGGGCGGAGCGGCACGATGGCGGGGACTGCGAGCAGCGACGGCAGGTACCGCGAGCGGCGGCAGCGGAGCGGGCGGAGGGGAGCGGAGCGGACGGGGGGAGCACCGCGGCGGCGGGCTCCTCCGTCTCTCTCCGGCGGCCCCGGATCCGCGGCGGCAGCAGCTCGCGGCCCCGGATCCGCGCCCCCCGCCACCGGAGCCACAGCGGGGAGGCGGCGAGCTGCCGCGCGCCAGGCAACTTTTTTTTTGCAAATTTTTTTTCTTTTGATGCAATTTTTTTTCTATAAGCATTTTTTTCGATGCAAAATTTTTTTTGTTCTGAATGTAAATTATTTTTTTCAAAATTTCTCAATTTTGCCTCTCAAATTTTTGTTTCTAACTTTTTTTTCGTCAAAAAATTTTCTCTCTCCAAAATTTCTCTTACAAAAAAATTTCCAAAATCGAAAAACGACAAAAAAATTACTAAAAATGGAAGAAAAAAAACAACAGTCGAGAGATCGACAGTAGGGAGCCCCTCCCTACGGTCAACCGTAAATTAGCGAGACCCGGTGGGGGAACCTGATTCCTGAGCTGCACCGACGGGTGCTGAACTTTTGTGAACATCTGTAATTTCGTTAAATTCGGGTTTGGCCCATAGTGGAAAAAAATATACATCTCTTATTTCAGTACACAGTTGCATATAGACATCGCCAAACTGATACACAAAAGCTCCTAATAAGCACTAGCTACCGCGAAGGTCGATCTGTCGGGATACTGCGCAGTGACAGGATGAGTTCTTTTAATTACGCTGGCCCCGGAACATGTTTATTACCTCCGTAGGAACGACATCTCAGTTGCCCCTCGCCGCCGCTGGCCCGCGGCGCGCTCCGGGAGCTTCGCCTCCGTCGCGTTGGCCCGCACCTCCCTCGCCCCCGGCGGCCTTGTTAGCCGCCCCCGCCGCGTCCGGTAGCGCCGGCGCCGCTTCGGCGACTGCGTACTGCCCTACCACCTGCACACCAGAACCAAACATTAGAGCACGCATAAGCATGCGCGGTCTTGGCTCGCAACCTCATCATCATCTGCACAAGCCTGGGCGAAGACCACAACGACATACCTGGCCTGCGACGAACTCGGTGACGATGCGTCCGCCGGGCACGGCGTCCTGGGTGACGTTGATCCCGTGCTTGGCGGCGGCGTCGCTGGCCTGGCCGGGCCGCACGGCGCCGACGGCCTCGTTGTACTGGGCCGCCCACTCCATGAAGGCCGCGGCGCTGAACCCGCCGCCGCTCTCCTGCGGGACCTGCACGCCCGGCACGCTGTCCTCGGCGGAGCGCATGGCCGCCGCGTCGCGCGGCGCGATGGGCTGCGCGGCCAGCTCGCCCTTCACGGCGAAGGCGTCGCCGTACTTGATGGGCTCCTGCTGCGGGGCGGCCGCCGCCGGGGCCTTGTTGCCCTGCTGCCCCTGGCGGAGCTCCTTATCTTCCCTTCTCGGCTGCGGCTGCGCCATGGCTACACGCCTAGACCACCCCACTGCTCTTCCTCCTGCTTCGTCCAGGCTCAACAAGCTGCTGCACTAGATGATCGGCAAGCTACCTCTCAGAACACAAGCTAAGGGATTCGTGTTGGGTGAAGGCTAAACTGTTGCTTTCTGAATGGTTACTTATATAGAGTTGCTCGAGCGAGACACCTGTTCCGCCATTGACGGCGGCTAGATAGATTTTTGTGGCTACAGTAGCCACTGAGTTCAGCTGCCCCTGCACATAGTCGCCTGCGCCTTCGTCTTGTTCGGTGTACGTGGAGGCGTCGGGTGGCTGGAATCGAGAGAGGTCGGTACGGGCATCCGTGCTGGCTAGGTTGGGTTGGTGCGACGGTGCGCGAGCGGCGCACGGCCTCGATCGAGTCGTCGGGGCGTACATGACCCCCGGTAAAGCTGCACGTGTATCGGCAACTTTGTGCAGGTGGCGCACTCGTGTCGCCGCATCAAGAACGTACCATATATTTGTCTTGGAACGATTATCCTGTGGTGTCAATAATCTCTCCCTGTCCTCAATTTCGAAATTGTGCTGCAATAATCCAATACTGAATGCGGACCGGGGGCGGAGTCTATTTTTCCACCGCGCGTACTGTTTTCTCTCTTCCTCGGACCTCGTGATGGCGATAGGAGCTGCGGCCCTTTTGAATTCTGATACAGTAGCATTTTTGTTATTATTTAGTTATTAATATTTAATTATAGACTAATTAGATTTAAAAGATTCATCTTGTCGTTTACAGTTAAACTATGTAATGATTTATTTTTTCAATTATATTTACTACTCCATGCATATGTCTGAAGAATCGATGTGATTGGTACCGCAGAAATTTTTTTGAGAATAAACATCAAGCTGCGGGTGGCAAGAAAGACCCAAGATCCAAAGATTCCATGCATTCATAATTTTAAAAAGAAGTTGGGGTGGTAGGAAAGACCGGTCGCGGTAAAGGGCGGAGGTGTTAGGCTGAGGCCTGCCCGCATTCGTCATATTGTTAAGCTAACTAGTAGGGTGCACGTGCGACATCGCACGTGTCCGAAAAAAAATATTGCAAAAAATAACTACACTGAATTTTAGTTGCAACAAGCATTTTTAAGAATCTATAAATGGTGAAAACAAGAAACAAGGTCTCAATTGTGGTGAAAATAGACAAGATACTCAGAACATGAAAAACTATATAATTATAAAAGTAGATAAATGGTATGTATAAGATAGTGTATAATAGAATGTATAAGTATATAGTTACAAAAATTGTTCGAAACATGATACCGTTATGAACACGGCTACTTTTTTGATAATACATTGTGTTCTATTCACTGCACAGTGAAGATGCACGTATTTAAAGTCAAATTATTTAAAAATAAATTGGATGACATCAAATAACTAAAAACTATCATAAATAAATTCAGCATGGCTAAAACATAAAATAAGCTGATTAATTCCTCGGATCATATATTGTTTTTTTAAGGAATTCATTAATACAAATATCTGCACACAGTTAAGTCTGGGGAGTCAGGTTTGGGTAGCATGTAAATGAAGAGATAAAAAAGAATTTTATAAGATTGAATTATCAATGCGATATTTTCCCATGATCTGAAAAGAATTAAACCTATCTGAAAACTAACATATGAAAAAAAAAATCTGAAAACAAACATATAGAAATAAACATGACTTTAAAAGTGCACATCAAGGCAACTCAAGTGAATTTTGCACACCAAAAATACCAACACTAATAGCTTGTCAATGTACAATCTTATCAATACTTCTAAACTCTCGGTTCAAATAATCACATATTACATGATCGAGATCATCCTCCCACAGTATATCTCAATGGAGAGTGCCAGACACTCTTTTTCGCCCACCCATTCAATAGGGAAAGAAGTGTTTTCAATGCATCGAGAAAAAAATTTGAAGAAAAAAAAAACATTATGGCAAGTAGAATGCCATCCCTCTACGCTTTCCATGATGTCCTGGCGCTGCCTTGAAATGCTGACATAGGGAGAAATTAATACATTGACTACACCACATGTAGACCAGTCAAACGACATTTCATCCTCTAAGCTAATGTATAGAAAGCAAATTCACCTCACAGAAAGCATAATGCTCCTCTTCCTAGTTCCTACAAAAGGTACAGCATGTGGTCAGGTATCCAATGCTCCATCAATTGATAGTAAAGTTCAGATTTCAGATAGGAGTGACCAAATATTGTATCAAAAAAGGCAGATTTGAACTAAATAATAAAACAGGAATGTCAAGTACTGCAAAGGAGAACGAAACAGTGTCAGTATTGCATATTGCATCCGCGCCGGCCCGTTTCAAATCTCGCCGGCCGCCTCCTCTCACCCCGAAGGGCTGCCGCCGCGAACCCTAGTGCCGCCGTCGTCGCGCTCGACGCCCGCCGCCGTCGCGCTCGGATCCCGCCACCGTCACTCTCGACGCCCGCCGCCGTCCTCGCCCTCGACAACCGCCGCCGTTGCTCGGAGCCCGCTGCAACCCCTGCGCCGCCCCTCCGCCACTCATGTGCCACCCCGGTACGCCTCCCTCCGCCTCCTCCTCTAGCAGCGCCACTCGATTGGAGCGGGCGCCCGTGCGCGCTGGCCCTGCCTGCGGGCTTTCTACGCCACGCCGCCGGCCGGCCGCAGGCATGCGGGCCCAGTGCCGCCATGCCGGCAATGGCCATGGCCATGCCGACCATGGGGCTGGCCGGGCCTCCCACTGACTGTTGGGGCCCGGCTGTGAGCCCTTGTTTTTTTATTTGAACCAAAATGAGTAGATCACTTGGTACCCAAAATTGCAGCTCCAGTATAGTAGCATGGATTAATGAGAACTGAATTAATGAGAAATGAATATTGGGAATTGAGAACTGAATTAATGAATGTGTTTAGGTTCAGGAGTCAGGAGTTCACTCCTGAACTTTGTACTCTATTTCCTCCTGACCTTTTTACTCTATTTTCTTCTCCTTATTGATTATTGAAATGAAATGCAATTCTCCTGCATGGTTCGAGAAAAAAAACTGGCTTACTGAATATTCTATTCACATAGCATATCTGTGTTGTTTTTTTATCTTGTGGAGTTTCACTTGGAGGGTTATATAGTGACAAGCTTACTAGTTACCTTCAATTGTTTTCAGAATAATTTGTTGATCATATTATTTACTGAATATTGTGTATTGAGTTACTACAACAATATATAGTTCTGATCTTCGTTCCTTGAAGTAGTTTTCAAGTGTTGTACTTTTCTTGTGAAATGAGTTGTGGCTTTACTTAATTTCTATCTTGAGGAATTATTTTTGATAGAATTTTGAAACTGTAGACAATAATCAACCTTTCTCCTGGAAGTGAAAACTTTTAGATGGAAGTTGATCCGCCTTTTCATCTTATTCTTCTGCTTATCTTTGTTGCAGGCTTTTAGATGCTGGTGTTTCAAGATCTATTAGCCTAATTTACGATTCTGTTCATGTCTTGAACCTGAAGTCAGCATGCTTAAGTTATTGACAGTTCCTAATTCTAATAGCAATATAATATGTTCTGATAACTTAATTAATATCCTGATATTTTTTCTCAAAAAGATGAATTTTCGTTAAAGCATGTATGGATGAGTTAATTGCATTTCTATAAACTACGCTATTCTCATTTAGATTGAAGATCATTCTGGAATATGCTAGCAATTGTCATTTGGATCTGCTACTGACTATTCGTATTTTGCATAGTACTCATGCAGTACTGCTTTACTAGTGAAACAAATGTTAAAAGAGTTCTATGTGGGACTAAAAAGTCTTAGGTTTTGTTGTACTCTCTTAATTTCATATTACTTCTGCAGATGATGTGGCTGCCAGGTCACTGAAAGCCACCAAAAAGAAAAAGGCAAAAGAAAATGTAACATTCTAGGACATCATTTGAACTTGTTTTGAGAGTTGGATCTGGTTTTGAAGATGGGAAAGGAAAATTAAACCAAGGGAAAAGTTGAAGGGCTAGAAATTAAACCAAGGGAAAAGTTAATCAGGAACATGTAGTGGCCTTCATGTTAGGTTTTTGATGCTTGCTGCTGGGTCCATGACAAAGCTCTCAAATTTCTAGGATGGGTTCGAAACATGTAGTGGCCTTTTAAAAAAAAAATTAGTAGCACAGTTTGATGCTTGCTGCTTCTATCTTTTTTTTATTGTTGCCATGCAAGGGTGTTAGAACAGGATCAGCTAATACTTGTCATTGATGTTAGATACATCAATGACAAGTATTAGAAAGCATCTTGTTACTTATAGTTGCTTGATTTAGAGAACCCGATAGTTTTTTGCTAGTTGTGTTTGTAGTACTAAGCTTTATATAATCAAGTGTTTTTTTTGTACAACTATCAGAATTACTACCTGAATTAAAAAATTTATAGAAAACAAAGCAATGGCGGACTTGCCTATTGGAGAATGGCGCCAGCCGAGCCCGGCTCCAAGTGATCATGGAAGCTCATCGTCAGACGAGAGCACCTCGTACGAGGAAGAGGAGCTAACACCCCCTGTCGAGAAGAAACGTCGTACGGAGGAAGACGAAGATCCCACCTATAGTCCTACCCCAGATCGTCGTCCTTCAACACAAAAAATCTCGGACCCCGGCACGGGATGAAGCAGATCATAAGGATCGCGTGAGTAAATAATGAATATATACAACAGTAGCATAAGATGGCGGCCTTCTCGATTATGTATGAAACTAATGTGAATCCTTGTTCTCAACAGGTGCCGGTGGTATCTATGCGTTTGGAGTACCCTGAAGAGAGTGAAGAACACCTGGAGGAGTGTGGATCCGGTCCCACCCCGAGCACATCAGCCAAAACTGCCACCAGTGCCAAGAGTAGTGAGAGGAAGAGGGGTCAACACGGGAGGCACAAGATTCATAGCAAGGTGCATGTCATACGCAAGATTGGGCCACATGGAGAGCCCTTGGAGCCAGAAGAAGTCATCGGCGTCTTTAGCAACCAGTGCTCCTGTATAGTTAGGCAACACGTGCCAATCACATATTCGGATTGGAGGAAAGTCCCGGCAGACTTGAAGGGTGCCGTCTGGGGAGAGATGAAGAGGCGGTTTATATACGCAGAGGACCAATTTGATGAAGATCTGTGCAAGCGCCATGTTTTGTTTATTGCCGGCAAAGCGCTTCGCAACTTGAGGTCCAACCTCAATAGACACTACGTACAGGAAGGGAAGACACCCTACATAGACTACAACTTCATCACTCGTGAGATCTAGGAAGAGTTTGTTGAAAAGATGAGTACCGATGAAGCAAAGGCCAAGGGCCAAGAGTACTCTGAGCTCGCAAAGAAGAACGTGCTACCCCACCACCTGGGCATGACAGGGTACGCTGCAAAGAGGAAGAAGTGGCGACAGGAGGAAATGGAGGCAGATGCGGCCGGGCTGGAGAATCCATTCAAAGAGGTCGATGAGAGGGGGCGTGACTACTTCTATGCCCGTCGGCCTAAGAAACTCAAGAAGGGCATGGCCAAGTATAATGAGCCAAAGGCCGAGGAAGCGGAGAAGGCATTGATTGCGATCAGTGCTTCCAAGCAACAGGGGAAGTTCAAACCAGTCGGTCAGCACGACTTGCTTACCGAGGCGCTAGGAAACCCCGAGCATCGTGGATGCGTGCAGGGCATATCCTCGAGGCATAGTTGGAAGAATGTGGACTCATGGCATTCCGACGCCGCCTCGCACCACACGAGGCAGAGATACAAGGAAGGGCTCATCCAGAAAGGCAGAGATGAGGCAATGGAAGACATTGCCATGGGGAAGATACAAGAGGCGTTCATGAGCAACGACCCCAAGATGGTGGAGCTGAGGAAGAAGATGTTCCTCCAGGCTGGCGTGTTGCCTCAACAGCCGGCCGGTACCTCACAATCCCAAAGGTACCCGGCCGATAAGATCACAGAGGAAACATTGGCCGTCCTCCAAGTGCCCTTTGGTAGGGCGGGGAGGAAGAATGATGTGGCGCAGGGATTAGTACAGCCGCCTGACTCTGAAGCCAGGTACAACGGGCAGCCTATCCCGCCCGAATACGCCGTGGTGAACATTGCATGGGTGGCCGAAGAACACGAAAAGGTTGAACTTGACTATCCCCTTGAAAGCGGAAACACAACCATCGGCCATGCTTTAGGCCTTGTCGTGCTATGGAACAAGGCAGATATTGTCTTAATGGAGAAGACGACGTCGAAACCAAAGCAACCGTCGCCATCTCCCCCGGGTAGCCCAAGTGACGACGACAGTGCTGGTGGCACAGGTAGCAGTCCTCGACGTAGCCCGCCCCCCGACAAGAGCGACCCACAAGGAGATATAGGGGGTGCACCGGGCAACGATACACCGCCTCCAAGTGGTCCAAAGGGCACCAAGCAATGTCCTGCTGCGCCGAAGAAGCATACAATAGAAGATGAGGACAAACCGCCCCACCTCACTACAGAGCAATGGGCCGCGTACCAAATAGCAGAAGACTTCACCTACACAACAGCATTTGATAGGTACACAACGACAAATTTGACTATATATGGTTGTTTATAATCTGTCTTTGAATTTATTCAAAAATATCTTCTTATAATTGTTGTTAAAATTACTGGGAACCAACACCACCGGAAGTCTGGCCCCTTTTTCCTGATTGCCCTGATAACTACGAGCATGGCAAGTTTATGTTGCCTTTGGGCCAGCTTGTCCAGGAGGAGTCATGGGAGGTTCAGAGGTTCCATCTATGGTACATGCATGCTGCGAAGTTAGGCATGAGGGAATTCGTTGTCAGGGCCTCGAAGGAGTACTTCCACTTGGAGGATGATTATTATTTCACCGTCGACTTCCATGACATGCATAGGCTGCTACGCTGCAAGGACCTCGACGTCGCGCAAGTCACCCTTTATGCCATGTAAGTGATTATACCTGTCCATCGATAAAGGTACGCTCATTATGATCAAACTAACAATGCCATGACAACGATTTGCATTGTGCTTGCAGGATGCAAGCATATGCTTCCCAAAAACTAGGGGAAGATATTATCTACCTATCTCCTATGCATATTACCCAAAGGGCCATTAGTGGGTACGGTATACTGGACACACACCCAAAGTTAGTGAATTTGACCGGTCTGCAGCGAGTGGAGGTCCGAGTTAAAATGCAAGGTGAGATGATGTATAGAAAAGGAAAATACATCTTAGAAGCCATGAAGAAGGTTCGGGGCAATGGGTGTATCCTTGCCGCGCACCAATTCGGGTAAGTTAAAACGATACTTGCTATGTTTCAATTGTGATTTTTCATGTTTTTCACCGTTTGCGTACCAATATTGTTTCAATTGTGTAGCGGGGGAATCATGGGCCACTGGGTTGTATTTGTCATCTATCCTCAGGATGGAAATGCTGTCATATTCGATTCCTTGCGCCATACGCACAAGAACGCGTATAAGGATTTTGAAGAATGTCTGCGATAGTAAGTGACGACACAATTCCTTATGCACTCAAAGTATTTATTGAATTTATTGTTGACACTAGTGATTTGTATACAGTGCTTACAGGAAATACGCGGAAGACCCCAATTCCTATGATCGGAGGTCCGAGAAAAAGAAGCAGAAGAATGGCACAAAATTGCACATGAGACGAGATTTTCCGATATGTATGAAGAAGATTATGTTCTACTACATTTGCATGCAATCTATGTGTCCTAACGACTACCTCTTACATTAATGCAGTGCACGAAGCAACCTGCAAACTCAGTACTGTGTGGATACTATGCTTGTGTATACCTCATGACTGCCGGATGTTACAATAGAAGCTGGCGACAGCTCAAGAAATCTGTAGCATGGTGGCGCAGGTCAAGGGTGGACAAGTATGTCATCAACCGAATAATATCTAACATTTGTAAGTTTATCACTGATGAATGTTGTCATGTTGGGGGTCTCGCGTTCTATGACGAGAGCGATCTAGCAACGGACGACAAGTTCGTGAGGCTATGCAACTGGAGAACCCAACTTAACATGAAGGACTACAAGTTGCCGTAACTCGATTAGATGCCTTTAGCTTTTGTAATCATTTGAACGCTAATGTCAAATTGATGTAATATATATTTGTGAATGGATGTAATATACTTGTTGAACATGTACTATGCAAAATCGGATTGGCACCTAAATGGATGTAATATGTGTTTTCTGATTGGGTTTTCAAATTCGATTTTAAATTAAAAATCAAATATGCTTTTTCTTAATTTTGAAAATCTTACCGCCTCCGTTAAGACTCAATAACGGCGGCGGTCAAATTAGAGAATCCGCCTCGGTAAAAATATATTAACCGAGGCGGTTGCCCTAACATGATCGCCTCGGTTAATTCTTTTACCGAGGCGGTTTCCCAGACCGCCTCGGTAAATGCCTCCATTAACCGTGACATTTGGTCCGAGGTAGTTGGGCTGCCTGCCTCAGAAAATTCCATTTTGCCCGCCTCGGAAAAGGAATTCTGTAGTAGTGCGGGAAGAGGCATGCCTCGCTACCGTGCGCCTTGCGCGGATGGTGCGGTGGGCTCTGGTGGCCGAGCATGAGTGCGTGGTGGAGGTGGGGGACCTCGACGCAAGGGCGCCGGTCGGACGCCGGCTGGCAAAGCAGGAGCTGCCAGCTGCCACAGATATAGGGGGCGGCCGGGCGGGTGGGAGGCGGCTGATGGCTAGAGCAGAGGTGGCTGGTGGGTGGAGCGGAGGCGCCGACCGCCCTGCAGCGCCGCACGCGGCCCGCCCTGGAGCAACAGCAGGATACCTAGTGAACGTCTTCGTAGCCGCTGCCTGTGCCGCGCATAAGCAACATCTGCTCCTCCCCACTCCGCTGCCTTCGGCCTTGATGTCGCCTCAGCCTCTGCTAGCGGCGCTCTTTGGGGCAGGGCGCCCCACCTCCGCCGCCAGCGAAGGGCCTTGCCTCGGCCGGCTGCGCAGCAGTGGGATTCGGCTAGTTGCGAGGCCGTTCCCGGATCGACCTCCGCCACCTCCAAATCGAGCTCCGCCACTGCCGGGTCGACCTCCACCGACTCCAAATCGAGCTGTGCCGCTGCCGAATCGAGCTCTGCCTCCACCTCCCCTCCGACCGCGGCACCCTGCCGCTTCCTCAGCATGGTCGCGCACCCCAAGCTGTTGGCGCGTGAGGCCGCACGACGCCCGCCCACGCCGGCCGCGGAGGGCGGACTCGCCGCCCCTTCCCCCACCCCTGACCGCCCACGCCGGCGTGGATGGTGCGTGGCACGCCCGCGTGGGGAGGAGGGGGGCGGCGCTCGGCGTGGGCAAGCCGGACAAATCCTTAGCGCCCTCTCGACGAGGACAGAGCGAGGGCCGTGTCACGACGGTGGTGAAGGAAACGTGGACTCTGACGTGCTGTCCACGCCCGATCTTGGCGCTGCCGCGATGAGGACAGAGCGAGGGCCGCGTCACGACGGCGGTGAAGGAAACGTGGACTCTGACGTGCTGTCCACGCCAGATCTTGGCGCTGCCGCGATGAGGACAGAGCGAGGGGCTCGAACGCGCGATCTCGGCGGCGCCGCAACGAGGGCGGAGCGAGGACAGCGGAGTCACGAGGGCGAGTTTGGCGGTGCCGCGACGAGGGAGGAGCGAGGGCAGCGGCGAGACGAGGGCGGAGTGAGGGCAGCAGCCTCGCGAGGGCGCCACGACCCGACGTTGCGCCGCGAGGGCAGCAGCGTCGCGAGGGCACCGGGCGGAGTGCAGCGTCGCGAGGGCGCCGCGACCCGACGTAGCGCCACGACCCCCGCGTGATCTCGGCGGTGATCGGGGAAACAATTAGCGTGATGAGCGGGCGGGTACGAGGGAATGGTAGAACAGCCGCTCGGTGAAAAAAAAAACCGACGGAGGGGGGCGCGGTATCGCGGCTCAACAGGATGCGCGACGATTTCAGTCTGCCATCCTTCCCTGTCAAACATTTTGGTGCTTCCAGGTGGGCCCAAAAGTGGTGTTTATGAGGTGGGTATGGAGACTAGCTTTGGTAAGGATTATTTCAATTGTTATGGATCCTTATAGTATAGATAGATGTGGCAACCAATGTTACAAACATACCACCGTTTCATTCAGTTATGGCTGCTTGAAATGTTGATATGTTTGTAATGTGGCAATCACATCAGCTTATAGCCAAAGCAAATGACCTTAATAGTTTTGTAACTTCTTGCAATCTTCCTGTTCATTCTTATGGTTTGGTAAATAAAACTGTTATTTATTATTGGTTTGTAAAACACAAGATCACCTGTCTTGGAGATAATTAAATGTGAACACTTGATCACCTGTCTTGAAGATAATTATCAGAATACACGGATATTTAAATGAGCTGAATGACATATTAAACAGGGCTAAACGGTGGATTAAAGGGAGTATGTAGCGTTTAATGCCTTTTAAACAGCTAAAGGACCGTGTAGGAAAATAGTGGCATGGACATAATAAGATTTTAGGGAAGTAGTAATATGAATATACAAGGGAGAGCTTGATGAAGAAGATGAGCAAGGAGGATTACCCGCAAAAAAAAAAAGATTAGCAAGGAGAAAGAGTACGGTAGCTGCTTTAGTGCCTGATTGGTTTGGTGCTAAAATTTGCCTTGCCAAAACTAAGGCAGACCAAAACATTGGCAAGATTTTTTGCCAAAATCTTGACAAGTACTTTATGAGATGGACTACTTTTTTGAATTCTAACCAAAGTAGTCAAAATTTATGGTTGCAAAAATTTTGGCAAGGCAAATTTTGGCACCAAGCCAATCAGGCCGTTCCTCTTCAGAATTTTGGTAATATTTGATTGATTTCCTCTTCAGAAGTGATGAGCTCCTTCTTTTTTTTTTTGAGCACACCACACTTTAGTTGATGAGCTCCTCTTGGTAAGGCTGTTCCTAGCTTGGGCTGCAAGTGGTTGCTGCACAGCGGCCCATGGTCAGGTCCACCACATGCACATTTGGGCCTTGACACTCGCTCCCATCACCCATCATCATCTTTCTAGGGCTCACCTGCAACTGCAAATGAGCCTGCCCTTGATAATGGCCGCCATGCTAATCTTGGCCACCCAGAGGCATGCCAAACAGTGTACACAAGGACAGGGTGCTTCAGCAACGGCACGATTAACGGAAGGTCATTGAACACACGCAAGCAAGTTTCTTAGGTGAATTTTGATGGGGCATGGTCATTATGGAGAGGAAGTTTTATAAAATTTAAGAAAAGTTTCATCCTCGTAAACACTCATTCGGCTCATTTACTAATTTCACACATCTGGTAATAATATAATAAAACTATGCATTCAAATTGACCTTAGGCATCTGCTCAAGTCGAGAAACATCTAGCCAACAAGCATGTCCCCACGACGGGACGCTTGTCTCTCCTCACTCCCGCGTAACGCCGTCACCGAGTATTTATCATGGAGGTACAGTGCAGTTTTCCTTGGTTCTTTTCAGGTTGCTACCTGTTTATAAAAAAATCAACCAATTATATTGTCAAAACCCTACCTTACGTATAATTTGTAAAGTAGTAATAAAGACGTGCTACAGGTCGTATAACCCAAATGGTAAAAAGAACTATGATCAACACGAAACAGGGGTCAAGTTGCAATTAATGCCACAACATGCAGAAAAGACGAAGACCAAAGATTAGTAGCCCTATAACATTTTATCACAAATAATATTTCCACGTAGCTACAAGTATTGGTAAAAGTAAAACAAGTGATCTATGGGTGCTGCACCATTTGCATTCTTGAGTGCAATGTGCTTGCGCCAAAAGGATTGCAAGGGTTGTACATACAAATAAACTTTAAGATCAGTGATTTTCATGCATAAAGAAATAATGCAGAAAAAAATTGGAATACTATTTTTTTTGAAAAATGGAAATACTATATCTTGCAGAGATAATATTTTAGATGTTGTATAGTAACTATTTAGATAATATGATCTATATTTTTTTATATATATAGTTGCTTAGATGTTGCATGCATTTAGAGATAATATTTTAGACTAATCAGATCAAAAGAGATGACCATGGTGATTTCGACGGGGGAGAGAGTTCCTTCCAAAGTTATGTTGCACTCTCGTATAATACCACATTTAAAGTGTTTGTTTAGAAATAAAGTATATGCTTAGTTGATGTGATGACATAAAAAAAGAACACAAGCAAGACGCGATGTTGAGACTTTGCAGTGGATACAGGGAATATAGGGTTTGATTTGAGTACGGGTGGCATGAATTCTTTTGTTGAAATGAGCACATGTGACTCTATGTATCTGCAATCTTCCATCACGGCTCTGTATGAAGTGGAAATTCATCATGATGTTGGTACTTATCCAAGCCCCAAAGCAACATGGGAATGACATTAATGTGTACATAAAGTCATTGGTTTAAGAACTCTTAGTGATGTAACATGAAGGAGATGTACGGATATGGGATGGATACCAACAGCAAGACTTTAACATACGAGCATTTTTGTTCACAACCATCGATGACTGCCTACTCTTATTAACTTGTCAGGACAAACCAATAATAAGGGATATAAAGCATGCGCATACTGTTTAGATGAAATTGATATTATATACTTGAGTCACCGTAAAAAAATATTGTACATATGAGTTATTGCAGGTGTTTTTTATGTCCAATAGAACTGATATTCCGCAGGTGCATGGAATTGCCATTGTACCATTTTACCTTGGAGTATTTCGAGGTATCTTGAATTTCCTCGAGAAAGCACTATGGTTGAGATTATCGAAGAACTAAGTGATAAAGTTTACTAGTTATATCCACCAACTAATTTAGTAGGGATATGCTAGATATGATAAGATAAGGACCAGGTGACGACCATTTGAAGGCTCTAAACCTTAGAGCAAGTATATGGGAGAACAAATGAGCGAGAAAAACTTCTAAAATACTAATGAAAACTAAACGAGCGAGCCTCGCTACATTAGACCTTGTTTCTAGCTAGACTAGACCTTGTTTCTAGCTAGATACAGGGAAACAAGAGTCTACGCCGGCGCCTGGAAGAGTAAGGATGTTAGAAAGAGGTGAGAGGGGCGACCAATGGCACTCTGCAACTACTGCCATGAAAGGACCTGAACATGGTGGACTACAAAGGTTGGATATGATTATCACCACCTGCAGCCTATCAGATAGTTCCATGCGGTTGAACACACTTCAAGAAAACACTAATCACGTCTACATTAGTTAGGATTTGTCTTGAGGCCTTCAAGAGAAATCCCAATTAACCTAGGGAATTGACTTGAGCTCCTTAATCCGGGCAAGAATACCCGTAAGATAAGATCCTGGTAAAAAATATAGATAATAAAGACTAAGCTAGATGTATTACTTCCGCACACAAGTAAGATATATAATTTGAAAATATAAATAAATGAGGAATGTAAAGCTGACTTGAAAAGATAAAAAAGATAACTTATATTGATAAGATATCAAAAGAAAAGGTACAGAACTATACCAGACTTCCTATGATGACTTTAGAATCTCGAGACAAGCTTGACTCAACTCTAACTCCCATATTACTAAACATAATTCTAGAAAGTGAAAGAGAGAAGAGAGCTTCTTGGTGTGTGTCTACAAGCGATAGATACTCCTCTATTTATAGTGTGGAAGGAGCTGGAGAGGACATTGGTGAAATGGTTGGGTCGTTGATCTTCGCCGCCTCTGATATTGCGGCTTGGATTTACTCTGTTCTGCTGGCTACTTCTCTAGCCAACCAACAGTGTCTTTCTCTCACACCAAACCAGCCACCAGCCACCAGCCAGCCAGCGGTAATTTTTCCTCACAACAAATCAACACCAGCCACCAGCCACAGCCAGTCCTGATGGCGGTTAGGAATGTCTCTGCTTTGCTATCTTGGCATGAAAGTGGAGGCTGGTCAGCTCAGGTGGGGCCGGCAATCCGGGGACTTCATCCCAGGACATCTTATTAACCGCCATTAGTCTTCAACAGCCTGCATTGATCACCAACAACCAGTATTGGTACATTTAGAGACTGTTTGGAAGCACTCCACTCCCAAAACAGTCATTCCACTCCACCAACTTCAGACCACTCCACCACTGTTTGGGTATTCTGTGGCTCCACTCCACAACTCTAAAAAGGCCAGCCCATCTCCTTCCAATCTGCCAGCTCAGCAGATCATCTTCGCCCATCTAAACTCCCCTCACTTCCATGCGGGCCCTGCTTGTCAGGCAATTCTTCTACCTCCACTCCACATTTCCTCTTCCTCATCTTGGGTGTGCCCCTGTAGGCGGCAGTGCCGGGTGAGCTTCGTCCACGGTGGCGGCTGTCACAGGACAGTCCTAATAATACCGATCAAGTGCACTAATTAACACTTAACTCAGACCAGAATTACTGCACTCAACCAGTACACTCAGACCGCCTGCTGTAACCAGGATCGGTTGCACAGGAACTCTCGCCAAAAGACGAGCACAGATGATTACCAGCAATAAAAGCAGTTTAAAGACATTTACAAACCGAGTTTAACAGAAGCACCAACTTAAACTACAACAAGTGTTTACAAGTCAGTTTTACAATTCAAATCTCAGAGTTCAAAAGCAGCGGAAAGCAATTTAGAGTTAAAAACAAGCTTTAAAACAATACGATAGATAACGTCGACGACAGAAGACGAACTTCACATCTTGCCCACTGATGTGAGGCTCACCTGCCTTCAATTCACGGAGAAGACGGGACCCACTCGACCGTCCAACCTGGAGGAAGAGGCTGACCACTCCAGGACACACTAATTTCCTCGAAGACTTCCGGAATACAACCTGCTCAAAAGATATGGCAACAACAAGCCTGAGTATTCTAATACTCAGCAAGACTTACCCGACCATGGGTATACTTAGCCCATTAACTAGACATGAAAGGCTTTTTGGCTCTGGAGTTATTTTGCTAAAAAGCAGCTAGCACTGAATCCTTACTTTCAATATTTTAGCGCCAATTGAGTTGACCCCTATAACTTAGGTTTGCCTAGTACTCTAGAGCATACATGGTTGATCACATTATCTTTTCAGCTTACCACAACCAACATTCTCAGTTCAGACTCATTCCACTTCTTTACTACGATGTGACAGAGAGATCAAGGTTCTCATATCCGCGAGTCACGGCGAATCGATTCGATTTAACCTTGCAAGGTGGACCTAACCAACACGGCACGTATATGCCCCGTCGGGCTATACACACCAACCCTTCACATATGCACACCGAATAGGCGAACTGCCCTGCGACCCGGGACTGCTAGCCCCACCGATACCAACGAAGGGTCAGCCATGAGTTTGTATACTAGCTCCACTGGTGAAGACAGTATCAAGTCCGCCTACCGGGGCACATATGGTACTGAGCTTACCGGTTTCGACTACCTCCTACTCCCGGCATGCGGTTAGTACTGTTCAATCCTCGATCAGTAGTGCCAACAACGGTACGGTCCTCAATCGACACAGGCGGAGGCTTACTTTCCATAACTTCCATATCCATAACCAATGCATCTCCGCCCGGTCTCCATTTTTCCTTTCTTTTTCTCAAAGATTCATTCTCCAGCAACTTTTTCATAAGTAACCAAACCTATATCTCGCGAGTGACAGGAATCACTCGTTTTCTACCGAATCCTAATTAAGCATTGCAGTACTAACGACCTGTATACTAGTAGAGTGACTGAGGAAACCTAGGGATCATGCATCTAAGGTTCCAATCAACTCCTAGAAACTTAAATGCACAATAATTATATAACGATTATTGAATATTGAAATTAAGGGTTATGCACCGGGGCTTGCCTTGCCAGTCAGCGGGGTTAGCGACTTCTGGATCTGGCTCGACGGCTGCTTCGGCTTGTGGTTCCCCTGCTTGCGGCTCCTGGAGCGGCTCAGCGATCAACTCGTAGACGGCTTCACTCGCGAAGTCTACACGTAAGGAAAGATGTCATGCAAGACTTAAAATGGTGCAATGAAATGATGCAGGGCACTCAGAATGCAATACGGCAATTAAACGAAAGAAATAATTTGGCAACGATTTATTAGAGATTTAATTACGAACAAGCAAATAGAACCAAATATTTCTCAAGTGCAACCTATTTTGATCCTAATGCAAGAATACATGGGCTAAGCTGGAACCAAACCACTTTAAAAAGGTACATTGCGAAAAAGAAAACATTTATTTTACCCCTAGCCATAATAAATCGAGCATAAAAGATTTGCAACCTACACAAAGCTTCTACACATGGAAATTTTTCAGTGGACTACCCGTTCAAAGAGTAAGCTACTGCCAAAGTTTCACAATTTTTAGGGCAACAAAACAGCAGGAAATAAATTAAACAAGCTTAAGCACAAAACAAAATCTAACAGGGGCAAAACTGACATTTAACATGCATGGGTATTTTTTCCTCTGAAGATCTTGATTTAAGTAAACTAACAAAACTTAGTTTGCATTTTTAGCATTTTTCCTTATTTTTTTATGTATTTTGCAAGCTTCACATGAAATGAAACAAAATTCACACGACAGAACTACAGTAGCAAACGAGCAACACAGTCACGCCATGGCCACCAGGGCCATTGCCGGCGGCGTGGCGTGCTTGGTTTGCTGGCTATGGGCCAAGGCGGCTGCGGGGCAGGGCAGCACGGCGGCCAGGGGAGCTCCGCGGCCCCAAGGCGCGCGGCGGGGGCGCCCGAGCTCGCGCAGGGGCGCTCCGCGACGGCGAGCAGCGGAGGTTGGCGCGGCCACGGTGGCGCGGCGTCGTTCCAGAGGTGGCGGCCGCTGAATCCGAGGGGGAAAAGGTCAGTGAGGAGGAGGAGGTCGCGAGGATTCTCACCGCGCGCTCGAATCGAGCTGAGGAGGGCCGGGAGAGGGAGCTCGACGGGAGGGGCGAAGCTTCGGGCGGCAACAATGGTGGCCGCGGTGTTCTGGGCGCCGATTTGGCCGGGGAGCGGCTCAATCGAGCTCGAGAAGGGGTGGTAGAGCTTTGGGGCGAGGTAAATCGGCTTGGTGTGCGAGCAATCGAAGCGGAGCGGCGAGGGTGGTCGGAGCGACGAACGGCGACGAGCTCTGCTCGTGTTAGGGCGCGGCTGCGTGCTCCACAGGGGTGAGGAATGGGGAACGGGGAGGCGAAAACGGGCACGACTCCGTGCGGATAAGGACGGTGCGGGAGCACGACGGGCGAGGTTCGTCGGCACGACGCGTGGCGACGCCAACGTCGATGGCCGGCGGTGCACTGACTAACCGGGGATGCACAGTACCAAAGTTGAACTCGTTTGAATGATTTTGATCAAAGTTTGACTGCCCAAAACTCCAAATTTCATATGGGAATATGAAATTTGGCCAAAATAAAAGTTGTAGAGGGATAGAAGGTCTACAACTTTGCTTTTGGGCGAAAATTGATTTGGAGCTCGGATCAACAAGAAAAACATCGTCGAACACGGCTAAATCAATTCTTACCGCGCGATCTCGAGGAACGCTAATGATGAACTTAAGTCCGTAATTAGCGAGTTAACCCGCGATTAGCACCTTGATTAACACAGGGGTGTTACAGCCTTCCCCCCTTAAAGGAATCTCGTCCCGAGATTCAAGCATAACGGAAAAATATAAGACAAGAAGGTTCAAGTGTGAAGTACCTTGATGCGTGCTTAAGAAATCAGGGTATTTGGCCTTAAGAAATTCCTCTTGCTCCCAAGTGGCCTCATCTTCCAAGTGGTTGCTCCATTGAACCTTATAGAACCTGATAGTAGTGCGACGAGTCATACGGTCCTTGCGATCAAGTATCTTGATTGGATGCTCAGGATAAGTAAGATCAGATTCTAACTGAATGGTGTCACTGTCAATAGCTTCAGTTGGAACCCTCAGACATTTCTTGAGTTGCGATACATGGAAGATGTTATGAATTGCCGAAAATTTTTCTGGAAGATTCAATCGGTAAGCCATAGGACCACATCTTTCTACAATTGGGTATGGGCCAATGTAGCGAGGAGCTAGCTTTCCTTTTATCCCAAATCTTTGCACGCCTTTCCAAGGTGATACTTTTAATTAGACATGGTCACCGACTTCAAAAACAAGTGGGTCACGCCGTTTATCCGCATAACTCTTGTAACGGGACTGCGCAATCTTCAAGTTTTCTTGAATCAGATGAACTTGTTCTTCGGCTTCTTTAACCATGTCAGGTCCAAAAATAGTCCTCTCTCCAACTTCGGACCAATTCAATGGAGTACGGCATCGACGACCGTATAAAGCTTCAAATGGTGCCATTTTAATGCTTTCTTGATAGCTATTGTTATAAGAAAATTCAGCTAATGCCAAGCATTCATCCCATTTCTGCGGGTAAGCTAAAACACATGCGCGGAGCATATCTTCTAAAATCTGATTAATTCTCTCTGTTTGGCCATCTGTTTGAGGGTGATAGGCTGAGCTGCGGATCAGTCGAGTTCCTAAACAAGTATGCAATTGTTCCCAGAAGCGAGCAACAAACTGAGTCCCTCGATCTGATATGATAGTCTTTGGCACTCCATGTAAACATAGGATGCGATCCATATACAACTCGGCATACTTCTTTGCTTGATAGATTGTTCTAACTGGGAGAAAATGTGCGGATTTGGTCAGGCGGTCTACAATGACCCAGATCGAATCATAACCCTTTTGAGTTCGGGGTAAACCGACAATAAAGTCCATGCTGATGTCTTCCCATTTCCATTCAGGAATACTCAAAGGTTGCAACATTCCAGCTGGTCTGAGATGACTAGCTTTGACCCTACGACAGATGTCACATTCTGACACATACTTGGCAATCTCTCTTTTCATCCGAGTCCACCAAAACTGTTGTTTGAGGTCTTGATACATCTTGTTGCTACCAGGATGAATTGATAGTCGAGAGGTATGAGCTTCATCAAGAATTTGCTTTCTGAGTGCAAAATCCTTAGGCACCACTAATCGGTTCTTAAACCATAACACATTCTCACTATCTTGGTGAAAACAACTTACTTTCGAATCTCCTCTGAATTTCCTTTATTCCTTTATCTTTCTTTTGTGCTGTGATGATTAGATCACGAAGAGTAGGAGTGAGTTCTAGATGGGCCAGCGTACCATGTGGTACAATGCTCAGGTTTAGCTTTTCCATTTCAAAGCAAAGGGACTCGCTCAATGGTATAGCTGAGATGCAATGACAGTGAGCTTTGCGACTTAGCGCATCTGCAACTACATTTGCTTTACCAGGATGATAATGCACTTCAAGTTCATAATCCTTGATTAGTTCCAACCATCGCCTTTGGCGCATGTTCAAATCAGGTTGAGTAAAAAGATACTTAAGGCTCTTGTGGTCAGTGTAGATGCGACAAGAACTACCCAAGAGATAATGCCTCCATATCTTCAGAGCATGAACTACAGCAGCTAATTCCAAATCATGGGTTGGGTAATTTTCCTCGTGGCGTTTGAGTGACCTAGACGCATATGCAATCACTCGGTTCTCCTGCATCAAGACACAACCAATACCAGTACCAGAAGCATCACAGTATATGTCAAATGGTTTTGATGTATCAGGTTGAGCCAGGATAGGTGCAGAAGTTAAAAGCTTTTTCAGAGTATGGAAAGCCTCTTCACATTTGTCATTCCAATGAAACTTGACACCTTTCTTGAGTAGCTCGGTCATAGGCTTAGCGATTTTTGAAAACTCTGGGATGAATCGACGATAATACCCAGCTAATCCTAGAAAGCTGCGGATTTCCTTAACTGATGTTGGAGCCTCCCAATCCAATACATCTTGAACTTTTCCTGGATCAACTGAAATACCCTCAGCAGATATGACATGGCCTAAGAAAGGAACTTCTTTAAGCCAAAATTCACATTTGCTGAATTTTGCATACAACTTGTGCTCTCGTAGACGTTGAAGAACAATATGAAGGTGCTTGGCGTGCTCTTCTTCATTCTTGGAGTATATCAAGATGTCATCAATGAATACCACAATAAACTTGTCCAACTCAGGCATGAAAACCGAATTCATAAGATACATGAAGTAAGCTGGAGCATTAGTCAATCCAAAAGACATGACTAGATACTCAAATAAACCATAGCGGGTGGAGAAAGCAGTCTTTGGAATGTCCTGAGGTCTGATCTTTATTTGATGATAACCTGATCGAAGATCTATCTTAGAAAATACCTTAGCTCCGGCTAACTGATCAAAGAGAATGTCAATGCGAGGCAATGGGTATTTATTCTTGATGGTAACCGCATTTAAAGGCCGGTAATCAACACATAACCTCAAACTTTGGTCTTTCTTTTTCACAAATAAAGCTGGGCATCCCCAAGGTGATGAGCTTGGACGAATGAAACCCTTATTTAGTAGGTCTTGCAATTGTACCTTCAATTCTGCCAATTCATTCGGTGGCATCCGATATGGCCTTCTAGAGATAGGTGCTGTACCTGGTTGGAGTTCAATAACAAACTCAACGTCCCGATCAGGTGGCAGTCCAGGTAAATCCTCTGGAAAGACATCTGAATAATCGCACACTACAGGTATCTCCTCTAAGCTTTTACCCTCCAATTTATTCATGGTTGCATTGTGTGTCTTGTACTTGGTCAAAAGTAACACTGTAGAACCATGTGCACGTGAATTGATATAAACAGCATGCGCCTGAGTATCTAACACCACTCCATGCGCCTTCATCCAATTCATACCCAATATGATATCAATCCCTTGATGTGGGAGAATGATAAAATTGGTCGGAAAGATTCTCCCAGCCAAGTTGATTGGTACCATTCTTGCCATTTGGTTTGTGATAATTTGACCACCTGGGGATTGAATTTTATATGAAGTGTTCATGCAATCAACTTTCACTCCGTGCCTATCTGCACAAGCCTTACTAAGAAATGTATGCGAAGCACCAGAGTCGAATAGAACCCTAATTGGATGATCATTGAGGGAAAATATATCTTCCATCACGTGTTCCCCTTCTGGCACGTCCTCAAAAGTGGTGTAACTCACACACCCATCCTTAATATACGACATCTTCTTTTTCTTATTTGTATTGCTAGAGCCTTTTCTTGGATTGGGTGGAGTACAACAGATATTCTCTGAGTGATGGCAACCCTCGGCTAGGTGATGCTTGCACGGGTCAGGGTGGGAGTGAAAAACATGATGCAATACGGGCTTCTTTTGCTCCAACTGTGGAGGAGCCACAAGTTCAGGAATCCCCTGTCGTAGTTGATGTTGAGTTTGGGAAAAGCTAGTGGATCCCAGGCGTAGGCATTTCACCACATTCCCAGGAGACCCAATAGGTGATTTCTTCCTCTTTTTCGCCTTTTCATGCTTCAGCATCGCATCTTCTTGGAGAATAGCTTTACTGACCAAGTCATTGTAGCTGGTAAATGTTCTCGCTGCTAAACGCATGAGTAACTCAGTATTTAACCCTTTCTGGAAACAATCTTGCTTCTTTTCATCGGTATCTACATGATGTGTAGCATATTGTGCAAGATGATTGAAAATGTTGGCATACTCCATCACCGATTTGTTCTCTTGTTTCAGATTTAGAAACTCCTCCACTTTCACTTTTATGAAACCTTCTGGAATATAATGTGCCCTAAAAATCTCTCTAAATTCTGACCAGGGAATCTGTCTCTCTGTTGGTTGCATAGCTAAATGACTAGCCCACCATATCTTTGCCAGGCCTCTCAGCTGTTGCGCTGCAAAGACAGTCTTGTCCACTTCTGTGCAATTAAGAATACCAAACTTGTCCTCCATGGTGCGAATCCAAGCATCTGCCTCAAGAGGATCTTCGGCCTTGTGGAACAGAGGTGGTTGGGTGGCAAGAAAACCGACGTAGTCAGTTTTTGCTGGTGGTGCTTGTCGACCTCTGCCGGCATTGCTTTGCACCAGTTGCCTCAACAATTCGGTTTGCTCATTGCGGTCGGCAATAAGAGCCGCAATAGCCTGAGTCAAGGAGGGAGACGGTGGTGGCTGTGCTCCTTGACCCTCATTTCCACGGTTAGCAGTGTTGTTATTGCCCATCTGCAAAAGCACCATCCCTTGGTTAGCCATTCCGCTATCGGGACTAATCCATGCAAATAAAGAATGTGCATAATTAATATGAACACACAGCATGAATCGTTCCCTTCGCGATATGGTTCACCAAGAGAACAAAATGGTTTACTTCAGTTGAAACCGCATCTAATCGGGTTGAACAGCAGGTTGGTAACTCGTCTAGCTGTAACGTTGCAGTCTTAAGGTTGCATAACTATTAACTACGAAGCGACCAACCAACTCGAAAATGCGAGATGCATGCTCGTTCTATCGTTCTCACCCAAACAATTACCAAATATGGTATACGAAGACGACTAGTGGCACAATTACGTACTCTCCCTATATATACTAGTCGTTCCTACGATCAAGGATTCCTAACGTGCTTACGTAGTTAGTGTTCCTGCAGACAAACAAAGACAACAAGAGAGATAAGATATAAATATCCATTTCTGGACCCTTCGTGCCAGCACACACGAACGGCCCCCATGTGTCCTACGCCACACGGGTAACGCATATGCAGTTTCCCACATATTCACACATACATTACCATCCACTATAGAGATGGCACCCAAACGTTCGACGCTGAATGGGCAGCGCTGCATACGTTACCGAATCAACGTATTCACTTCCCGTACAAATCGCCTTACGGAACACCCAAGGGTACACGTGTCCCAAGGTACACGGTTATGACCAACTGCATAACGAGTCTTCACCTCGTAACATTGCCTTACGAGATGGCCGTGATCACAATCACACGGTAAGAAATCCGCACTCCATATCAGGCGGCAGATAGCGACAGGCTCGTTTGAATTGAGCCTTATCACCTCCTCGTATGCTCAACATACGGGACCCGCGCACGTATGAAACACGTGGGCTATTCTAAGGACTATCAGAATACCCACCTTGCTTACCTCAGCGTAGGTGCGTCGTTACAGAATAGTAGTTGTGCATAAAAGTAAGGTTTAACGAGAAGTAAATGCTGGAAGTGCTGGAATAAAAATAGATACTTAGATGCCACCTAACTTATAGAACATAATTAGGGCATACGAACTATCTACTCTATTCCTTAGCGCATCAAGCGTCAACTTTTCGAAAACCCGAAATTTTTGCAAACAAAGTTTACTTAACATAGTTAAGTACACCAGTAATCACCCCCAGTGCAATTAGCTCTGATGCCAGCTGTCACAGGACAGTCCTAATAATACCGATCAAGTGCACTAATTAACACTTAACTCAGACCAGAATTACTGCACTCAACCAGTACACTCAGACCGCCTGCTGTAACCAGGATCGGTTGCACAGGAACTCTCGCCAAAAGACGAGCACAGATGATTACCAGCAATAAAAGCAGTTTAAAGACATTTACAAACCGAGTTTAACAGAAGCACCAACTTAAACTACAACAAGTGTTTACAAGTCAGTTTTACAATTCAAATCTCAGAGTTCAAAAGCAGCGGAAAGCAATTTAGAGTTAAAAACAAGCTTTAAAACAATACGATAGATAACGTCGACGACAGAAGACGAACTTCACATCTTGCCCACTGATGTGAGGCTCACCTGCCTTCAATTCACGGAGAAGACGGGACCCACTCGACCGTCCAACCTGGAGGAAGAGGCTGACCACTCCAGGACACACTAATTTCCTCGAAGACTTCCGGAATACAACCTGCTCAAAAGATATGGCAACAACAAGCCTGAGTATTCTAATACTCAGCAAGACTTACCCGACCATGGGTATACTTAGCCCATTAACTAGACATGAAAGGCTTTTTGGCTCTGGAGTTATTTTGCTAAAAAGCAGCTAGCACTGAATCCTTACTTTCAATATTTTAGCGCCAATTGAGTTGACCCCTATAACTTAGGTTTGCCTAGTACTCTAGAGCATACATGGTTGATCACATTATCTTTTCAGCTTACCACAACCAACATTCTCAGTTCAGACTCATTCCACTTCTTTACTACGATGTGACAGAGAGATCAAGGTTCTCATATCCGCGAGTCACGGCGAATCGATTCGATTTAACCTTGCAAGGTGGACCTAACCAACACGGCACGTATATGCCCCGTCGGGCTATACACACCAACCCTTCACATATGCACACCGAATAGGCGAACTGCCCTGCGACCCGGGACTGCTAGCCCCACCGATACCAACGAAGGGTCAGCCATGAGTTTGTATACTAGCTCCACTGGTGAAGACAGTATCAAGTCCGCCTACCGGGGCACATATGGTACTGAGCTTACCGGTTTCGACTACCTCCTACTCCCGGCATGCGGTTAGTACTGTTCAATCCTCGATCAGTAGTGCCAACAACGGTACGGTCCTCAATCGACACAGGCGGAGGCTTACTTTCCATAACTTCCATATCCATAACCAATGCATCTCCGCCCGGTCTCCATTTTTCCTTTCTTTTTCTCAAAGATTCATTCTCCAGCAACTTTTTCATAAGTAACCAAACCTATATCTCGCGAGTGACAGGAATCACTCGTCTTCTACCGAATCCTAATTAAGCATTGCAGTACTAACGACCTGTATACTAGTAGAGTGACTGAGGAAACCTAGGGATCATGCATCTAAGGTTCCAATCAACTCCTAGAAACTTAAATGCACAATAATTATATAACGATTATTGAATATTGAAATTAAGGGTTATGCACCGGGGCTTGCCTTGCCAGTCAGCGGGGTTAGCGACTTCTGGATCTGGCTCGACGGCTGCTTCGGCTTGTGGTTCCCCTGCTTGCGGCTCCTGGAGCGGCTCAGCGATCAACTCGTAGACGGCTTCACTCGCGAAGTCTACACGTAAGGAAAGATGTCATGCAAGACTTAAAATGGTGCAATGAAATGATGCAGGGCACTCAGAATGCAATACGGCAATTAAACGAAAGAAATAATTTGGCAACGATTTATTAGAGATTTAATTACGAACAAGCAAATAGAACCAAATATTTCTCAAGTGCAACCTATTTTGATCCTAATGCAAGAATACATGGGCTAAGCTGGAACCAAACCACTTTAAAAAGGTACATTGCGAAAAAGAAAACATTTATTTTACCCCTAGCCATAATAAATCGAGCATAAAAGATTTGCAACCTACACAAAGCTTCTACACATGGAAATTTTTCAGTGGACTACCCGTTCAAAGAGTAAGCTACTGCCAAAGTTTCACAATTTTTAGGGCAACAAAACAGCAGGAAATAAATTAAACAAGCTTAAGCACAAAACAAAATCTAACAGGGGCAAAACTGACGTTTAACATGCATGGGTATTTTTTCCTCTGAAGATCATGATTTAAGTAAACTAACAAAACTTAGTTTGCATTTTTAGCATTTTTCCTTATTTTTTTATGTATTTTGCAAGCTTCACATGAAATGAAACAAAATTCACACGACAGAACTACAGTAGCAAACGAGCAACACAGTCACGCCATGGCCACCAGGGCCATTGCCGGCGGCGTGGCGTGCTTGGTTTGCTGGCTATGGGCCAAGGCGGCTGCGGGGCAGGGCAGCACGGCGGCCAGGGGAGCTCCGCGGCCCCAAGGCGCGCGGCGGGGGCGCCCGAGCTCGCGCAGGGGCGCTCCGCGACGGCGAGCAGCGGAGGTTGGCGCGGCCACGGTGGCGCGGCGTCGTTCCAGAGGTGGCGGCCGCGGAATCCGAGGGGGAAAAGGTCAGTGAGGAGGAGGAGGTCGCGAGGATTCTCACCGCGCGCTCGAATCGAGCTGAGGAGGGCCGGGAGAGGGAGCTCGACGGGAGGGGCGAAGCTTCGGGCGGCAACAATGGTGGCCGCGGTGTTCTGGGCGCCGATTTGGCCGGGGAGCGGCTCAATCGAGCTCGAGAAGGGGTGGTAGAGCTTTGGGGCGAGGTAAATCGGCTTGGTGTGCGAGCAATCGAAGCGGAGCGGCGAGGGTGGTCGGAGCGACGAACGGCGACGAGCTCTGCTCGTGTTAGGGCGCGGCTGCGTGCTCCACAGGGGTGAGGAATGGGGAACGGGGAGGCGAAAACGGGCACGACTCCGTGCGGATAAGGACGGTGCGGGAGCACGACGGGCGAGGTTCGTCGGCACGACGCGTGGCGACGCCAACGTCGATGGCCGGCGGTGCACTGACTAACCGGGGATGCACAGTACCAAAGTTGAACTCGTTTGAATGATTTTGATCAAAGTTTGACTGCCCAAAACTCCAAATTTCATATGGGAATATGAAATTTGGCCAAAATAAAAGTTGTAGAGGGATAGAAGGTCTACAACTTTGCTTTTGGGCGAAAATTGATTTGGAGCTCGGATCAACAAGAAAAACATCGTCGAACACGGCTAAATCAATTCTTACCGCGCGATCTCGAGGAACGCTAATGATGAACTTAAGTCCGTAATTAGCGAGTTAACCCGCGATTAGCACCTTGATTAACACAGGGGTGTTACAGCGGCGAGCCCCCGCGACGATGGCGGATCGGTGCCGGCTCTGGTCCCGCTCGACACTCGGATCCGCATGTGGGATGTGCGCAGCAGTGCCAACGCCGCCACGTCCGGGTAGAGGGGGGGCGCTCGCACGCCGAGGCGGCTCTCCTCCTCCGTGTCGAGTAGCAGGTGGCGAGCCCCGGTGGGTCAGTGGAGTCGTGGCTGCCCTCGATGAGGCATTGGACGTCGGCCTTGGGGAGGCGCTCCCGGAGCCGCACGGTGCCATCCCCGGTGGCCTCCCGGAGCAGCAGTGGCTCCAAGCCCCGGTGGCCGCAGCGCTCCCCATGCGAGCGGAGGTGCGGGCGTGCGGCCGTGGCAGAGCGACGACTTTTTCTTTTTTTTTCCTTCGCGAAGGGGGTACGGGAGTTGTGTAATCAGTGGCATCGTGGGTAATTTTACCCAACTCCAGTTTTTGGTGGAGCACCTCTTGAGGAGCTCCACAAAAAAAGGTAGAGTGGAGCTAATTTTTGGTGGAGTGGAGTGAAGCAGCTAGACTTGTTTGAATATTTATTTGTGGAGTGGAGCTAAAAAAACATGGAGCGGAGTGATCCCAAACACCCCCTTAGCGCCCATTTTCCTCATGTGTGGGTCCTTCTGTCCATTTGCTATGTCTTTCAGTTCATTTGATCAAACCAAATTGAACACACAGCTCAAAGATAAATTGGTTGTGCCTTCTTTGCCATGGATCAATGGCATGGCATTTGGAGGAGGTGTCAGGCCGGTCAGCATAGGGAAGCTGGTCAGCCTGTGATTTTGCCTATTTCGCCACATGTTTCTACATTCAACTCATCCAAAACATGTGGAATTTGATTAGTTTAAATAAAATATGTATGCAACATGGTGCATAGTTCTATTTTATTCCGAGAAGTTGTTGGTCACGATGTATTTCAATAGCCGTCAACACACCCTAAAGCTTAGAGCTTTGCTCATCCGATCCTCGAGCAAAACTAGAACTTAGGTTTGGCATATCAAGAGTTGCATCAATGTTCACACTTGTAGGTACCTTGTCCACAACACATACTACTCTAGTCCATATGTATTTCGAATATGTTAGGACTTATGAAGTCTCGTACCTTTGGTTTCTGGTGTGTGGGGCTTACCTGCATTTCATCCCTAGTCTTGAGTGGTTGAAAGATCTAATAGTTTTTACTAGAATATTTCTTGCTTTCTGTTCATGTTTCTTTCTCGGAATTTTTGAACTTTTGTAAAAGAGGTTCAAGATTCCCTAGTGATCCCTCAAGTTGTATTTACAAGTATATTACTGTGATCGTTGACTGAGGGCCTAAATTATAATTTAGCCTACGGCTCATATATTTTGCGGGTAGACTCTGTGGGCCAATATCCATGACACCAAAAACAACGTACGACACAAAAGGAACCATAAAAACGAAATTCCCACTACATTAAACATAATAATTTATTATCATTGCAATTTGCAGTAGTGAAGAACCAGATGCCAATTCTTCGGCACCTAATGGCCACATCGATCTCCCCTGTAGCGCCCTCACCTACAAATGCAGCCACTACCCCCAGGCCCGAGTCACCCAATGCCAAAAGACATCTAGCCACTTACCAATTTGATATAACCTCTACCACCAACATGAGCAAAAGGCCAACACACCATTGCATTTGCACCCATAGTCCCTTATAAAACAAATCAAAACGACAAAGACCACTGATTAGTGGTGACACAATGGCCCACAACATTCTACCACGCATAACATCCTGATACGGCCTTGTTTCTCTAGCCTCTATGATCTTCTCCTTGCTAGAAGCACTGATACAGCAAGTGATCTATAGGCTGCTGCACCATTTGCATCCCTGAGTTCCATGCGCTCGCGGCAAAAGGATCGTAGTGGTTATTAGCAGTCGCGCTCATGATCGCTGATGGATTATTGACACTAATGGTTGCAGCATTGGAAACTTGGTTCGCATTCATGTAGCATATGATGTCGCGCAGTGCAGACAGCCTGCTCTCCAGCTCCATCATCTGGGTGCGCAGCACCGAGTTCTGAGCTTCTGCTGCTGCGCAGTTCTGGGTGGTGATGTTCAGCGCTGTGATGAGCTGCTGTTTCGTCGTCCTCAGCTGGTCGACCTGTTTCGTATGAAACAACATTCATGTTTAACTGAGATTGACAACCAAATTCTTGAGACTAAGTTGTGATTATTGGCAGAGCTGGATTTTATTTTTTGGATATATTCGAGGAACTGTGATTGGCAGCACAGCAGTATTGTTAGATCATGATGAAATCTGTATCGTTTGTCTTGAGTGTTTGGTAACGTTTGTTTACAAGTCCAATCTACGGTCCAAACTTATTTACTAATCTTGAAAACTAACAACCAAATGCTGTATGTTGATATTATTTTTTCGAACTGTTAGATCGTGGAAAATATCTGTCAAATTAGGTCGTAAAGTTTGATCGGCTTTGATAGTAATATTTCAAAGACGTCCGTAACTAAATTGATATCGCCTATTAATTGCATGTTTCGGTAAAGAAAAGATAATAGCATCTTTTATTTGGTGTAATCTTGATATTGTTTTGTTCCACCTGCTTCATTGGAAGCAGTTTGTTTGGGTGGGCCCTGAATAATGGGCTCTGTGCATTATTGGAGTTCGCTTCAGCAGATCCTGAAGCTCAATCCTCCTTTTTCATCTGATTTTGCTTTGTGTCAAATTCACCTGCACATGAGTGCAAGCTTCAATACATAAAGCAAACTAAAAATATAGAAAATGATGAGAGACATCACAATATTCTACAATTAAAATACGGTTGTTTTTTCAATTGTGTAGAGACATATATAAGAGACACGAACCTGTGAGTTGAGGTCGTCCAGATGCTGTTGCTTCCTCTGCCTTGACCTCTTTGCTGACTCACGGTTTGACTCCATCCTTCTCTTACGCTTCAGCTCCATCCGAGCCTGGAGCTCCATGTCCGCCTGATCTGACCCAAAGCTAGGAGTCCCATGACTCGAGCCGGACGAGGTCCCACTTGAGAAGGTCCCACCTGACAGGCTCATCTTCAACAAATTCTTTGAGCACCCCTTAATGCTTCACCCAGCAGAAAACTACGTTGACACTACGTTCACCCCCAGATATCTCTAGAAGCTTCTTCTAAGTTGTCTCTAGAGGCTATAGTTTTAAAGAACTATATAGGTACAGTATGACGATGCTAATTTTTCTTATTTGAATGATCTAATGGATGGGATTTGATGGTGGCTAGGACCTTACTGAGAACACATAGAACCAGTAGAGGAACACAACAGAGAAGGAGAGAACAAGATGGGTGCCTCGCCGGAGCGTCGAATTGATCATAAACCCGGAACGGATAGCCTCCGAGAGGATTTGTGACATCTAAGAAGCCACGGCCTTCCTCTCTTCAGTCTATCATGGATCAGTTGGCCCAAATGTTACAATCTTTTACCTCACAAACAGCGAGTTGATCACTAAACGAAAAATGTATCCTGTATCAGCTTGATGGCAGGTAGAAATTTTGACAGAGTCTCCCCTGGAATATTAGTTTTCGGTGGGAAATTTTTGCAGAGTTTCTGATTGGAGCACAAAGACACAAGTGCAAGGCTACGAAATCAAGAAGACAAGGAAGATGTGTATGGGGAGCAAGAGTTTCTTGCAAGGAAGGTGGTAAAGCGCCACCGCGCTGCTGCACAGGAACAAGCGATCCTTAGTGGGAAGGAGGGGAGGAGAGGAAAAGGGAATTGAGGCTTGGAAGAGGGGCTTATTTATAGATGGAAATGGGGTGAGTTCGAGAGAGAGAGAGAGAGGGAAAAAATATGAAGAGAAATTTTAGTGGTCCAATGTAAAGTGGTGGTGGCGATGGTGAGTGGGCAAAAACGTGGGGTGGAAAACCAAGAGCTGATGGTGGGCTGTTGCTTGCGGAAGCGGAATCTTCTCTGGCATCTTGGTACAACTACAAAAGGTTAGGTTAATCGGTCATTGTTTCGGTAATAGTGTAGCTTTGGCAACCTTGAGTGGAAAGATCACTGATTGATAAGATGGATTCTATTACATGTTTAGATTAGATTAATCATGTCAGCAAACCATATATTCCCTCGGTCCCAAAATACAAAATATTTTAGAAATTCTAGGAGATTAATAAGAAGGTAAACTGACCATATTTACTCATATTTATTACCCATATTTGACAATATATGGTTGATTCTTATATGCATGTGACTTTCTAAATAGGGTAAAATAACTTATTTTCTAGAATAAATTTTGAATCATATAATGACTTGTTTTTGGATGGAGGAGTGCGGGTCTTTTGTGGTGTCCATGTCCGGTCAGCAAAATTTTAATTTCCAGCTGCCTTTGGTTTTACTGAGGGTAGGTTGATCAATTTTTTGTTGGAAAGTTGTGAAGATATTTGCAGATTGCGAGGACGTTAGTGTGGTCCAGTCAATAAAGCCAAACCACATGCACTGATCGAACAATTGATTTTACTTCCAAGGTTGCCTGGCCACAGTGGTTGTCTGCTGATGGCTAACGTTTTCATCTCTTGCCTTAGCTTTCTGGGATATCAGACAGCTCAATAAATAATGGAAGTGTCACGAAAAATAAAGGTATAAATCAATTTCAGGTTGGTTCATGTGTAAAGAATATATCATCAAACTGAATAGTAAAATAACACAAGTGCTGGCATTGTGATATGAAAACATAATGATTGTTCCTTAGAAAGTTTGGTGAGTGGCGAAGATTTTTCGACCTACTATGACCTCTTATATATGAGCATGCCAGTGAACAATCAGTCTCTTCATTGCTGGTGGCTGGTCATTACATTCTCGACGTTGTCCGAAATAAAATTAATAGCATGTACGATCTTAACTTATCATTTTTAATGTATACTAGAAAGGACTGCGGCTTTACCGCACGGAGCCTGTATTTCAGGTCGTATGTTTGCACTTAATGGGGACTATAGTTTGTGCTTATAATAATTAGTGTATCTAGGTAAATGCATTTTTTAAGCAACGTAGGTAAGATGAATTTATCGCTTCATTATTTTTCGCATAGGTGTCATGGTCCGCGAGCTGTTGTTACACTTGGTATATATTTGAGCTTTCTATTGTCGTGACGCTATCATTTAAGTAGTATATTTTTTTTGGGTATTGAAATGGGTCTATGACTTTTTTTGCTATATTTATTACGGTAAAAGGAGGGGTAAAATTATTTATTAGGTAGGGCGAAACATAATTAGCTGGAAGCTTAATCTATTTGCGAAGTGATGATATTTAGACTTTTAATTATGTGGCAATTAATAGATGTGAGGGTATTTTTTAAGAAATCAGTGGTTGTAGAAGAATGGTGGTACGATATTTTATTTCTTAGCAAAATAGGATCTTATGCTGAATGAATTACGAAAACAGTTTGAATTTACAATTGTGTTGGGTAGCAAAGCTTTAGGTTTGAAATTCTGAGCAACTTTTGTACTGAACATATTTTAATTTGAAGATGTTTTGGTCTTCAAATTATGGGTAGAACCGGTCACATGTCAGCATTTGTGCAAACTAATTGTGAAAGCATTTTGAATTTATAGTTCTGAATTCTTGATCAAATTTTGTATTGAACAACTTTTGATTTTGACGCATTTTGGTATTCAATTTGTACATATAGTATTGCTCGTGAAGAAGTAAAGAATGGAACATGCTGTGATTTGATTTAATAAGAATTCGACGGTTTTTATTAAAAAAAATCAGAGAGAGGATCAGGATGACGTGTTGATTTTGTGAAAACTGAAGGTTTTGCACTAAAATTTTCATGAACAGGGAAGGTTGGACTGTAGGATTAGGATTGAAAGCAGCATTCTTATAATTAACAATATTACTAATGCCTAACGTTTCAAAGAGTTCAGATGTCCAATAGTTTCCAATAAACTAAACCTAATTGTGTTAGTTTGTAAACCTAGTTTCATTTACATAATAATTGGCTTGCTATGTTAGGATGGACCACACCTTCTATGCATCATGCCAGCGACTAGTAGGGATAATAACTATGATTTATATATGCAGATTGTACAACCACTTGGTAGTATTTTCCTTTTTCTTGTTTCTTTTTCTTTTTCGTTTTCTTTTCTTTAGAGGCACTTAGGATTGGGAGTGTATCCTGAAGATCAAATTGGATCGTGACTTATACAGTCTAGAAATTGGCTAGTCTTGTCCAGAAGGATCAACATATGTCCTATTGTATACATATACATTGACCATTAGGAGAACCAAGGGCCGGAAGTCTTATCAACTCATCTTTTGATGTTTTTATACGTCAGGAAAACAATTCTAGAGGCTTTGGCTCTAATTTTTACGTTTCATTAACCAACCAAAAGTTGTTACTGTGCTTAGAAAGCAATACCAAAGATAAAATCTAACTAGTCAAAAAATTGTAGCTTTACAAAAGGTTTGGCTAGGGATGTAGGTTAGGAATTCTTCACATCACTTTGGACGGCTGACAACGCAAGGTATCTGGACTATGCAACCCTGTCCTGTCAGAATTTCAGGCAGCTATCCATGTGTCAATGAATTATCCAAAGGGTGAGCACTGCTCACAAACACTGTAAGATCTAATTCCTTGATGCGCTAATTCAGTTTTACTGTCAAAAAGCTTTGTTTGTCTTAGATAATGATATTAATTTAGGGCCCAACAATCTAATTCCTTGATGTGCTAACACACGTTAATGAACTGTACCAAGCGAAAATATGTGTTCGGTATTTTTTTTTGGGAATGAAAATATATGTTCGGTAAAACCGGAAACGATGACTCTTAAACACCCTGAACTGAAGAGTTGTAATAACAATTTTGTTTGTTAAGTACGATTCCACAGCGAGCAAATTAGCCTATATAAAGTAGCTTCAAAAGTTTCTAGTAGACGTTCAGCTCAATAGTTCAGCACATGCGTGTTTGTTCAAACCTTAGGCATGCAGGTCGTCTTCAATGCAAAAGACGACAAAATAAAGTGACTCATTGCAATTCAATGAACAGACAACAGCACTAAGAAGGATGATGCATCGCCGATAGAGGGAAAGGCAGATCCGAATTCTCCTAGTATCAAAATGTCAACACATTCATGCACCAGCTGGTAAAATCACCTGCGCATCCGGTATTATCAGGTAGTTGAGTCTTTGTCACATCCCTACATATTGGCTGCAACTACTAATTCTTGCCCACCAAAAATCACTAGCGAGTGCTTTAAATTATATACTGATCCAGTTGCAGATAATATGCATGCGTCCAGTACATGGTCAGATAAAATCGTGCTAGTTGTTCTTTGGAGTACGCTAACGATAATCAAGGGATCCCTCGTGCATACTGGACATCACCTATCCCTTATTAGGATTGATTAGAAAAAGCTTTCTGTTTGCGCAAATTTAAGATCAACACACGAGAGCACTAGCACATGCGGCGAGCAGGAGCGCGTGATGCAGCGCTGCTGCTTAGATCCGGTTAGGCCGGTCAGGGAGGGCGTGGTCAGACCGGTCTTTCTCAGGAATCCAGTGAAGGTGCATGCCGCTGCTCAGGTCAGGCCGGTTAGGGAGGCTGGTCAAACTGGTTTTCGTCGGGAATCCAGCGAAAATCCAACGAACACTCGCCCGACAAGGACCCCATCAGGGCAAGTGCACGCAGAGTTGTTCTAGGGTCGGCAGGCGACCTGGAACGCCTTCAAACATCATCGAGACCGTTTAGATGAGAGAAGAATAGCAAATATCGGGGTCGGAAGAGCTAGGGTTTAGAGAAGACAAAAAAGTAATGAAAAGTAATAACTTGATATGTTTTAATCCATTGAATGTCCTCAATCAGCCGTAACCTTTTATATTTACAGGGATGGGAAGTCTTGCCCTGTTAGCAGTCGAAATTCTAACAAATTTTGTATCATAATCAACTCCTAAGTTGGACTACACAGCAAAAACCGGTCTGACTGTCGGGTTCAAATTGCCTAACCGATTCATTCTAGGTCCAGTCTTCCTGAAGTCATAACTCTCTCATCCGAACTCCAAATGACGTTCTATATATGCATTTTGATTGTCTCAACGAGAGCTACACAATGGTGAGCTAAATTTATATTTTGGCAAAATCACCCAGATCAGTCTGACCAGTTTGCATATGCCAATTTTGATCGTCAACACATCCTAGCTACTAAGTTTTATCTGCTGAGTGTTTGGTTACAACAGAGAAAACATCATATTTGAGAACCATCGTCTCATTGATATTTGAGAAGAAAATGTATGAATTCAGTCCTGAAAAGCATGGGCTCAAGACTACCAAAAACTAGAAATTCATATATTCGATGAGCAGCTTGTTTCTTTGGTGTTGTTTGCTTTTTTTCAGTTTAAGACATAAGTTCCGTCATATCGCAAATTTAAATATCAATTGGGAGTACTAAATATAGATTTATTACAAAACTAATTTCATAAGTCGTGACTTAATCATGAATCAATTAAATCTAATTAGTTCATAATTTAATCACTAATTGCTATAGTAATCATCCGCTAATTATGCATTAATTATACTTAATAGATTCGTCTGGAGCAATAATTGCAACTTACGCAATTAGTTTTATATTAAATTGGCATCCGAATATTCGAATTAACATTCAAATATTCAATGTGAACTTAATAAATTAAACGAGAACTTACTTTGTTCATTGTTCGAAAAGCATGTCGAGAAAGTAGGTGCGTAGAATGTCGCTCCGGGTTCTTGCCGTGTGGAATCCTCTTCGCTTTAGCTGCTCCTGGACTTGAGCACATGGATATGGACAGTGACAAACAAGTGCGCTGCCGCAGACATGCTTTTGCATTCTGCGTTCTGGGCCGGTAGATGCTTCGTAGCCGCAGCTAACGTCTACACCATTCTAGAAGCACTTAAAGATGTGACGCCTCACTTTTGATTAATCTAATTGTAATGAGCCGTACAAATTAATATATAATAAATTAAGCTGGATACGTAAACATTCATATATATAAAACCTATATGTAAGAGAGGGTGCGGTACCCGCCCCCGTTTCTCACCGCCACAAATATTGTTTATAGGGGCAGGTGCGGGTCACGCCGCGACACACTCCTACAGATCAATACAAAACCAAAAAAAATCACTAGCAGCTGGCAGCCGCCGCCCCCGCTCCCCGTGAACACGCTACACCTACTCCTACCCATGCCCTAGGAGCACTGCCGCCACAGCTCTAGCGTGGCCTCAGGGCGTGCCGCCGGCAACAGAGTTCATCAACACTACCACTCGTGCACTTGCCACTGGATCTGCCCATGCGTTCGCTCGCCGACGAATCCTCCCATTCCCTCGCCACCGGATCCGCCTGCCCAAGCGCTCGCCTCCGCCTCCAGTC
Source organism: Panicum virgatum (assembly GCF_016808335.1). NCBI lineage: Eukaryota > Viridiplantae > Streptophyta > Magnoliopsida > Poales > Poaceae > Panicum > Panicum virgatum. Next base: position 27,167,291 of record NC_053141.1, on the reverse strand, counting down.
GGCGGACCCGCCTGCATGCTCGCCGCCGAATTTGGCTACCGGATCCGCCCACCCATGTGCTCGCCACGTCCTCTACCCGCCCGGTAGCTCTGCGCACCACAGCGGGCCCATGTTGGCCATCGCAGCCCCCTTCGCGTCGTCGCAACTCCACTAGGATGGAGAGGGAAGACTGGCGGGGGAGGGAGAGGAAGGGAAGGGTGGCGAGGGAGGGAGAGGAGGAAGAGAAGGGAGGGCGGTGGGGAGAGAAGGGAGGTGTGACGCGGCCAGATAGGAGGTGAGGGGATTGGAGGAAAAGAGAAGGAACCAGCATGTTGTGAAGAGGCCACAGTGGTGCATGATTGGTGGAGGAAGAGGGGTGCCACTACTTGAGAATGCCCTTTTTGTTCCGGTTCTCAACTCCCTTGGTCTCGATTTCTCAACCGGGATCGGGAGTCCAGGACTAAAGATGAGGATCTTTAGTCCCGGTCAAATAACCGGGACTAAAGCCCCTGCGCAAGGAAAAAAATATTTTGCACAACCCAAGAATCGAACTCAAAATGTCTCGCCTCGCGTGTAGTTTCTTTATCACCCCACCAACACAACACATGTGGCTTTAAATGAGATGTTTTCCTTTTAAATTGACCTGTGAAAGACCCTTTAGTCCCGGTTGGAGCCACCAACCGGGACTAAAGGCCCTTTTGGTCCGGGTTGGAATCACCAAACGGGACTAAAGGGTCATCCTTTAGTCCCGGTTGGTGTTACCACCCGGGACTAAAAGTCCAGGACCTTTGGTTCCGGTTGGAGCCACCAACCGGAACTAAAAGTCACCCTTTAGTCGTTCAATCCCCTAGCCGTTGGACCCGAGACTAAAGAGAGCTTTAGTGCCGGGTCCAATGGTGGCCGGGACTAATGTGTTGGACCAAAAATCTTTTCTGTAGTTGTGTGCAGATCCATGGCGTGGAATCAGGGTGTGAGCAGGAGGGCCTCAATTTTTAGAGGCGGGTGATGGCGTCATCCGCCCCTACAAATGCAATTTCTAAGGATGGGTGACGCCATCACCTGCCCCTAAAAATATTTTTCTCTTTGTTCCAAAAATTCATTTAAATCTTTAAATATAGAAGAAGAAATACAAAAATTAAACTTCTACACTATAGTTATTTTGAGCTTTAGATAAGAAAAAGTATATCAAATATATCCAAGTGTATATAAAGGTTAAGATTGTGGAAACTTAATATAACTTCAATTGTATGAGATATAATATAGTCATAGCCATATCTAGGGTACTAATAAATGATATTATGATCCTAAATAGTATTATATGAATAATATATAAACCATAAAATTTAGGTACCACTAAAACTTTAACATGGAACTACTGTACATCCGGGGTTGCTTGAAAACAAATCAAAACTTACAGATTTTAAAACTAGAGAACTTATAGTAACCTTTTTGGACTACATACCCTCAAATGAGAAAAGTTATCAACCAGAAAATTTTAGATCCCATCAAGCTCTACAATTTTGGTATAAAGTTTGTCTTCATCCGAGATTATATTAAAAAGTTATGATTTTTTTGCGTGACGCCATTTGTAGGGACGGGTGATGCCATCACTCATCCGTAGAAATGTATTTTTAAAGATGGGTCAAATGCTACGATAACTCCTCTTTCTTTATAGGAACAAGTTATCTTTTGACCCGCCACTGCAAAAACGGGACGTTCCTACAAATCGTTTTTGTAGTAGTATAAATAATTTGAAATTTCATCAGCATTATTAATTGTGCAACCATTTTGTTCATTTACTGCATTAGCCATGGAACTCGTGCAAATACATGACTATTCAACAAAAAAAAGGTTCCAGCAAAGGCTTGAGAGGTGTGGAAACTAAAATTTCTTGAAAGACATTTGCGCCTTTTGAGGGGAACTGCATTTTTCAAGATTTTTTTTGCTCTAAATTCCGTGTTTCAACTAGGTTTGGTTATTAATATTATTGTGTATTCTAGGTTATACTAGTTTTTATGTGCATAAAGTACTAGTAGGCTTCGTATTTTGAAAGAAAAAAAAAGTCATCATATTGCTTTCTATTCTTTCAGGTACATCCATTTTTTAATTACTTCTCTACTTTATTGGAGACATAGGTAAAGGCTGATAAATGAATATCTTTCTTTTTCTCCAAAATTTGCCTAGAAGATCTGAACTTGCCATAGCAGAAGGTGAACACCCACATTAGTCGTACCACACAGAACGAATCCTTGTTGGCTGTGAGGTAAAATAAACTGCCAATCCAATGCCAGTGCGTTGGCATTGCATATTCCAATCTATTTTACTTGTGATAGGTACCTCGCGGAAGAAAAACTGTTCTGTGTGAGACCTAAGAGTAGTGTCTTCTCCTTAGGATCTTCAAATAAACAAGGCTGTCGAGAACATAAACATTTATGGGATGAAAGCAAAAACACAAGAGCCAGTCCTTTCTTATCTTTCTTTATTAACCCGTTCATCATGAAAGCATCAAACTAAACAAAGGTCAGCAGAAGGATCCTGTGGGGATACACTACTCCAGAAGCTACACTAGCTACAATGCAAATCTTCCAAAGCACAAAGCAGAGAGAAACTAAAGCGAAGGACCGCGTGCACTTACATGGTCCTAGGGTTTTTGTATCAAACACGGTGTCCCAATACTTGGAGGTTAAGTAAGGAATCCTGGTTGGTGGAACATGCAAGATATCTGGCACCAACAAGGCACAGAGGTACTGATAGAAAAACAGCATTGTGTCGTAGGGCACCATCTATGTGTACACTTTTTTGGTCAAGAGATGGTTAATATATATATACTAGAAAGGGTCCACGCGGGGCCTGTATTTCATGTCGTAGTATTATAGTTGATGCGGACTTTAGTTCATGCATATATATATAATAATTATTGTGTGTAGGCAACTGTAAAACTTATTTGCGCATAGGTGTCATGGGCTGGAGTTCGCTGTTGCACTTGGTATATATTTTTGGGTATTCTATTGTTGTGATGCTATTATTTAAGTAGTACTTCGTATATTATTTTAGATAGCGAAATAAGTCTATGATATTTTTTTGCTATATTTTTTGTGGTGAAATGAGTGATAATTGTTTTTAAGAAAGTAGTAGGTATATTAAAATATGTCGTGTTGTTGTAGAGTTACTATAAGGAGCCATAGAAGAACGGTGTTACGATATGTTTTTTAAGAAAAATAGAATCCTATATGTTTAACTAATTATGAAAATACTTTGAATTTACAATTTTGTTAAAGCAAACCTTTAGGTTTTGAAATTTCAAGCAACTTTTATATTCTAAACCTTTTTCTAGAAGCGCTTCGAATATGAAATTGTACTATACAATAAAGTTGTAGATTTTAAAATTATAACTAACTGTTGTATTGATGACTTTATGATGCAGCCAAGTTATTGGACCAATATGTAATCAATGTAGAGTAGATTAGCTCAAGTATTTGTTTTAAATGCAAGTGATGTTTTGGTACTTAAGCTATGTGCTTGTTTTTTTTTTGTTTCGAAGTAAGTTGGGTTATTAGCTACATACTGACTTATATTTTGTGCTCTCTATTGTCATGACTCTATTATTTATTATTTAAGTAGGATATTATTTTAGGTATAGAAATGGAACAATCATTTTTTGTTATATCTATTATTTTTAGTTGTAGTATTTTTTGTTATTGTTTATTTTGAAATTTTGTATCAAACCTTTTTTGACGTAAAGATGCTTCAGTGTCCAAATAATAGGTAGAATGGATCGTACGTAAACATTTATGTGGATGAATCAATGTGAAATTGTACTATATAATAAAGTTGTATATTTTGAAATACTGAGCAACTTTTGTATAGAACACTTTTTGATTTGAAGCCGTTTTGGTGTCCAAATCATAGGTGCAACGGGTTGTATGTAAGCATTTATGCAAACGAATAGCGAAAGTATTTTCAATTTTAAGATTCGCTCTATAATAAAGTTGTAGTTTTTAAAGTTTTGATCAAATTATATATTGAATAACTTTTGATTTCGGCATGTTTTGGTGTTCAAATTGTGCGTATAATTGTTGCTCGTGTAGAAGTAACGAATGGAATGGGTTGTGGTTTGATTTAATTAAAATCCAAGGGTCTTTCCTAAAACAATCTTGAGAGAAGAATAAGACGGCGGGTCGATTTCGTGAAAACTTAAGATTCTCTTTGCAAATTTCCTTGAACCTTGAAGGCTGGACTGCGGGTTGATTTCTATAAAAGGAGAGGGGTTTTCACAAAAGTCCCTGAGAGAGGATGCCAAACAGTGGGTTTATTTCATTAAAATTCGAGGACATTGTTGTAAAATGACCAGAAAAAGCACGATCTGGTCCGTTCGGCGTTGGGTCAGGGAAAGTCAGCCTTCGCATCATGTGAAAAACCATGAAGTTCAAGTTTCAAAACAAGAGAGAGTTTTTCTTGATTCAAGAGGATAGCGAGAAATAGGGGTTATGGGCGGAAGCCGGTTGGGAGAATTGGGATATTCATCACTCTCCGTCCGAGCCTGCCTGGGAAGATTGAGAGATTCATGATCCCCCAACTGAGTCAGTAGAAGACGACCTGATGATCTCTGATTTCATCACCAACACTGTACAGGAAGATCTGGAGATCGTCTATCCTACACCCGAGGATCCTACTCCTGCGCCATCTATGCCACCAAAGAAAACCAAGAAGGTGCGGCGCAAGAAGAAGAAGATGTCATCGCCCACTACTACTTCTCCAGGTACAGACGAAACAACCTCAACCTAATCAGGTATGGAGAAATGTTCTGCTTTTTGGAACCTAAACCAAGAGCTAGCTTGGAGGAGGTCCCCTCCCCTAAATCAATTGTATCCATGTTGACGGCTGCTAAGTACCAAATCTAGGCCGTTAACTCCTGCATAAACACATGAAATATAAACATCAACCTAGTGGTAGGGGTTTATTACTGACCATTTCCACGAGTGTTAGTAAATATTTGTATGCAGGTGAATTAAGGGAGAAAACACACTTCATGAGCAGGAAAACACAATCCACAGATCAAGGCAAAATACGCAACCAACCAGAGAATGAGAATCAGGCTGAAACGGATCAAAACGAGCCCAAATACACAAGCAAACGAGCGTAGGACAGGACATGCCCCATGGGTTTAGGACAAGGGACACCAGGACAGCCCAAATGTCAAGTTTGGGGGCGGTTGGAGCCTCGGGCAAGCCGACCGACCTACCAGGTCGGCCGACCTCCTACCAGGTCGGCCGACCTGACCCATGGGCCCCACCGCCTCAGCCTTGACGCGTGACACTCCTCACTATCTCCCAAGGTCGGTTCCAAGGGGTAGAGCTACAATTCTCGGTCGAAAGCACCATGGCTCCCTGTTGGCGCTCCTTAAGTACCCATTTTATCCCTTGTTTATCCTTGATAATGGCATGAATTCAATATCAAAATCACTAACCGTCCTAACCCCGGCCTAATTATTGGTCATTTTCACATTTGCACATATATTTTGGAGGAACTTCGTTTTTGCAGGTTTTTGGCCTATTTTGGAGCATGAAATGATGAGGCCCGTGATCGAGCGCTAACACGGACAAAGACGAAGGCCAAAGCCCAAAGAAAGGACCAAATCCCATGTTGATTCGAAGCCCATTCATGCACATCCACCTTCCAAGAGAGCCCAAGGACCAAAGCACGAAGAGTTAAAACTCTGGGGACTTAAACAGAAGATGCTGGAGCTTGGACGACAAGCACCCCTATCTAAATCGCGGAGATAATGATGACTAAAGCCCACATGTAAAGGTGAATAAATTCAAAATGTCGAGAAAAGCCACATGGAGCAAGATGGGCTTGTGATTTGGAGGTTTACCCATGAGATCAACTCAGCCCGAGAGATATTCGCGCAAACAGCATGATCTTTCGGTGCGGATTCAGAGACTTAAACGGCCTCTATTGGAAAAAGGTTGAATACCAAAGTTGTGGGCCTCGATGAGAGCTTTGATTTGGACATATGGAAGGCCCAATTCGGTCAAGGAACTAGGAGATATGGCCCCCGAAATACCTGCTGCGCAGACAAGTCCTAAATCAGACAGATTTTCTTCCGATGCTGTTTTGGGGATCTTATCTTCGTTTTCAAGGAAAGCAATGAATACCAAAGTTGGAGATAATTTCGTGGCACACAATCTGGACACCGAATTTTCATTATTTAGAGTCCGGACATAGGAGATATGGCGTCGGCAAGGAAGGGCTGCGAAACAGGAAAATCTGGACGAGGCTGATTTTATGGAAACCAAGTTTGCTTCTCTCCCAAGGAAGATCTCGTGCAAGGCAAGGTGGAACACGCCCCAAGGCTCCCCAAGGGCATAAATACAAGCCCCTAGGAGACCAAGGGAGGGGATCCAATCCACCCAGAACTCGACGAAAATCTAGGGCTAAGACCGGAGGGAGACGACGGCCGCCGCAAGTCTTCGAGGGTACCTAGGAGATGACTTAGGCCACCCCTAGCCGCCATGGCCTCCCTGCGAGGTTGTGCCATGGTGGGGTTCGAGAGTCATCCCCAACATTCGTCGGGGTATGTACACACACGATGGTGATATCAATCTACTCTTTATTCTATTTGTCTCGATTTTGGTCTACTTCAATGCATGCTTTTTTTCTCATATGTAATGCATCCATATGTTCATAGTAAGATTATATCTATTCGTGGTAATTAGTCTACATCTTGTGGATACGTTGAGGTAGCATGTTTTAGCTAGTGGTTGATTACCCTGGTGTGATGACAGCATGGCGGAGGGAAAAGTTCTAGCGACGACATGATGTGGAATAGGATCGATGGTGAGTACCATGGGAGTCTGGGGTAAAGCTTTGGGAAACCTTAGGCGTCGACACGCACCTCGCACCAGCGACCTTGGGAAAGTAGGCAGCTTGCCTTTCTGAGAGATGATTTCGTGTACCTTTTAGTTGAGATGCAATCTATGCTTTGATCATCTTTTTCACTAGAACCGTACCTAGAGACGATAGGCCCTAGCTCCTTGGTTGTGTTATCT